>NC_058049.1:3727500-3837500 GCF_020085105.1 Siniperca chuatsi | reverse complement strand
TGCTACTGGATAGGACGCTGATGAGAGCAGAGTATGAAAAACCAAAACAATGAGCCACTAAGAGCCACTGAAAGTCTCAGTAGAGCTGAGAGGAACTGTCAAGTTATAATTCTACTCATTTTCGGGGGTTTATCCCTACCAGTGGCCTCTTTTACATTACACATTAGATTCATTGTTTATATAAAAATATTGATTTGTGTGGCTTTAAATCTGCCTGAAGTCAAATTAATTTATACATTACAATATTATTGGTGTTTGTTCTGACTTGTGTACTTATTAGGTCAAAATTTGAATTACTAAAAAGAAGAGATTTATACTTACAGGCTAAACAGTATGACTTTTTCTAATTAGTAGCATACCACAGGAGTTAACAGCATCTCTACATACACAAAGCTCCAGTATCATTATGATTTATATTTCCTTACGCAGACAGCAAGGATAATTCAAATTTCAGCTTGTCTTTAAATATTATTTTAAAAGTGACTTTTTTTCCTCACTGTTCAGCACAGTTGAAATCACTTCACTGCTGTGTGTGTTTAACCACCTCTGTGTTTTATTGCAGATAAGCTGAAACAAAAACTTGGTATGCATACCATCTACATGAGTCAACAGTGGAAGACTTCAGCTCTCTGTGTTCTCTCAGCTCACTGCAGGTGGTGTGAGCCTTCATATGGTACAGCAGCATGTCACACATGATGGAAATTGCCTATTAAGTCAAGGCTTTAAAACACTGACATAAATCATGTTTACGGTCATTTACAGGACTGGAGAAAGAAAGATCCAGTATAAATATAGAGTTGGGAAGAGGCCCCGACATTACACTCTGAAACACTTCCTTTCTCTCTTCTGTTTTTAGTTGCTCCTTCTTTCTTCTCCAATATCTGTCCATTTTCTCTTCCATTGTCTTCCCCTCACCTCTCCTTTGCTTTTGTCTTCACAATCTTCTCCTTTTTTCCTTTCCTCTCATCCTTTATTCCACTTTCTTTCCTCTCCTTTTCACCTCTCATCTCCTCTTATTTTCTTCTCCTCCTCCTCCTCTTTTGCTCTCTTCTCCTCTAATAACTGTCTCTCACTTCTTTAATCTTTACTTTTCCTCTTACCTCCTTACTTTCCTGTACTCCCATCTTTCCTCTTTTCCTTCTTCCTTTCCCTTCCTCTCCTCTTCTTCTACCCTTCCTTCTTCCTCTCTCCTCCTTCTTCCCTTCCTTCACACTCTCCTCTGCTCTCTTCTCTTCTGGCAGTGAAGAATTTCTCCTTGAATGCAGTTTGTTCTCTCGGCACCGACAAGCTTCAGATATATGACTCCGATGAGACTTTAAACACTCAGCCGGCTTACAGTCGGTGTGTGTGTGTATATAATGAAGTGTCTTGATATGTCTTGGAGGATAAAAGTATTATGTGTAATGCTTTACTTGGCCAGTGTTAACTGGCTGATAGATCATCTTCAACCTGTAGCTGCTCTTCACACTCAATGTCTTTATTTTTCTAGAAAAGTCTGATTTACAACTGATTTATCTCTGTTTCACAACAGCAACTCTCAAAGGCAACTCTACACATCCATGCTTACCAGAAATCACCTGTCAATCAGACAGAGCAGATGGCACTGATGCATCTTTTTGCTGGGACTTTATTTTATTGTGAGTCATTTGTGGTATATGTTTTTTTTTTTTGTTTTTTTTTAATCTATAGGGTTAGGGTGAATAATACTGATAAGGATGGGTCCCATTAATTGTGCAACACACTTGTTGACATCAAGTCAAAGCTTGTGGATGCATGTTTTAAATGTGGGGAAGGAGTGAATGTGTGTTAGTGTGTGTCCATCATTGACTCTTGCTTACATAAAGTGCTTGAGATAGCAAGAAAGCTGGGATAATGAAATACAAATGTTAAATAATGCTGATGTGATGGCTGCACCCACGACCCCAGCACCACCATTTATCACTAGTTTGTTATTTGACATACATAATTTCTAGATGAAGCACGCACATTTAGTACATTTTTGTATTGTCAACAGTTCTATTATCTTTAAGTAGCATTAATATTGTTTTTTTTCTTTTGAGTTACCGTGCTGGGGGACGTCCAGCCTTGACCATCTGATGCAATGAGCAGTGTTAAATGCCCATACCTGGGCCCTGGGCTACACCAAACCCCTGCCATAGAAAGGCAGGTTGTGTTTGTGTATTTTGCAGTGTATTTTGTTTATTTTTTGCAGTTAATTTTGCTTGGTTAAACACAGTTTGTAGCATTGCTCCCTGATTTACAACTGCTGTTAAACTGTTGACACAATCTTTGAGGTGTCTTGTTATGTAAGGTATAATACCCGAGAAGCTGTACAACTTGGAGGGTATTTTTCTGCTTATACCATGGCTAGTAATCACATTGAAAATAACAGTCATTCCTTTATCTTTTATAACAAATTTTGAACTTACTTTTCTGTTTTTAATAAAATAAAATATAGTTTCTGTGCCTCAGAGTCCCTGCCTTTTGCATTGCTAGGCAACATCTAGCTAGTTTTGAAATTGGGGAGAAAGAAATTTCATGGATTGCTTCCAAATATTAAACATACCCAACCTACAGTAACAGATGGTATCCCTGTATTCTGCTACATGATAATATTAAACTGTTTTTCCAGCAAAGATAACGTTCGTAGCGCTTTCTCCCACACACACCATCAGATGGAAAACACTAGTATTCAATACTTCAAAAACCTCTGCTGAGTGTGAAGCTATGCATCTTAATTTGAATATCAGCTAGAAAAAGCCTGGAAGTTTCAGTGTGGAGATAAAGTTCTGTAAAAGTTATCTAACTTATCCAAACTAGATTAATAACTTCTACCTTTTAAAAACTAAAATGTGGGTGCTACTGTGAGTGGTTGTCAATGTGAATCACAGGCTGGGAAATAAGTAATGTGTTCATTACCAAGTTGCCCTTCAGCAAAGCAAAGTAACTGCTTATTTCTCTAAAACTCTTTTCTGGTTAGATGAAACTTTTTAAATAAGTTTGCAGCAGCATCTCTTTCACACACCCACTGTGTAATATTCTGTACATACAGCCACATCCACAGGTGGTCTGACCGATTCGACTGCATAACAATAACAATGTGTCCTATGTTCATTTACACCGAACAGACATATTTCATTATTTAAATTAAACACGTTAATGGCAGGTGCAAATAGAGTTACAGAGAGACTCAGAGTGAGAAAGTGAGGCAGACAGACAGCGGTGCATGACGATGCATATACAGCAGCAATTATCCCTTTGAGTAATTGAGTCATTTTATGTAAATGTTATGTGTATATATAGTTGGTTAATCTGTAAAAATCTGCAATTTTGCGCAACAAATTAAGTGACTCTAAATAACAGCATATCCATGTGTGTTTGTGTACCCATCTCTACCAGAAATCCCTGTTTTTGGCTGCATTTGAGTAGAGTGACTGTGCTTACTGGGTCTGGAAGACAAAAGCAGGAGCAAATTCTGAGATGGAAAACTATAGGGGCTTTTCAAAATCTGCTTACATGTTAGGCTCCCGTCATCTCTGGTTGGTATAAGATAATAATTGAGCACTTTCCATCAGAATTCCAGGCTTGTCTGACACAAAAAACATGCTTTCGACAAAATGTGGAAACCGTTTCTCAAATATGCTGCTGCGAACGTATCTGCCATTTTAACTAGGGCTCTTGTATGAAATGGGGCGCTAAGGTCCAACAAGGGTAATTGCTGTTGTTTGCGATAACTGGCTCTCAAAACGATGATGTTTGACAGATGTGGCTGAAGACATATGCTGAGTTTGTTACTTTTGTCTTCTTTTTATTAAATGGAATATAAAAACCAATATACACATGTAAATGTAAATTTGATTTACACCACTCACTAGATTATCTTGTAAATCTATTATTTTATAGTGCTTTAACAAAAAGGTTGGGATGCCTCAATACTTGAGCTTTGGTGATAAAACGTTGTTGCTGTTAGTTCAGCATTGTTACATCCGCTTGTTAACTAAGAAAACAAATCATCATCTGAAAAGCCCCATAATTATTTTTTATCTTGTGCTATTAAATCTTTTTATAATACATGTGTGGCTTTTTTTTTCAGATGCCAGGTATCTCATTTTGCGTCCAGCTGTTTCAATCACATTCAAAGCTGTATAAAGAACAACAACAATAGGCCTCATCACCATTTGTGGGAGAAAGTGTCAATGATACAAGTGAGTCATGACCTTTTCTCTCAGGGAGGGATATCCAACTCTACAGCCAATGATTAGCTCTGAAACAGAGGCCACCAAGGGTCAAACGGGAACAAACTCTTTTGTGTAAACTGAGCAAGCAGCGTGAACATTCTATAACTGGACCATTTCCCAGAACGCAGCAGCCGTGTGAGCCGTGTAACTGTATGTCCTTGTACAGCCATTGTTAGTTAATTGAGTGACGTATGTGTAATTCTATTTTTGAGCCTGTGTGCTTGCCCACGCACAGATGCATCACTTCCGAGATCACCCTGACCCTCCCAGTAGAGATTATACCTGGGAGAGCGTTCTGTTTGACTTGTAGATGATGAATGAGGAGAAATATCAGCAGTCACTTCTCTTGGATAATGACAGAGCACAGCGAGCACCTGAATTCAGCACACTGTGTGACTCAGACATGCTTTAATCCCACCTTGGGTCTCACTCCTGAGCTTTTCCTGTACTGTACCTGTCAAAGAAGCAGTCTCAGGCCGAGCTCACATACCCCTGGCATTTTAAAAGCCATTACCTGAGCTGTGATTTTTCCATCAATGCTGAACCCCTCCACTACGTCAGTCAGGGTGAATGGCCTTGCTGTAATGGGTCGTAGGATAAAGGTTGTATAGAACAGGGTTGTACCCATAAAGTTCCTCAGTGGGATGCAGAGCTGCCTGTTAAAAACTGCATTAACGCTCTTTTCTGCTTCCATGACTATGTCCATGAGCGACGCACCTCCATGCCATGTTCTGACAGAATTGCCTTCATGTTTTCTGAAACCCTGACTAACTCTCTGACTCCCTGTGTTCAGGTTCGTTCCTCTCACCTGCCTCAAAGTTACTCACCGGCTATCCAGGAAGACCTCACCTCGGATCTTCCGCTGCTCCACCTCAGCCCGCTGTCCTTGCTCCGCCTGCCTGCCTGCTCTCACCAATCTTTTGCCAGGTTTCTCATTGTGTTTTTTCAATAAACTGAAACTAACTACTTCAACTCCCTCTGTGCTAGTCGGGCTTTTGGGTCCAGCCCCTGCGTACCATAACATTATCTTTATCATTTTGTGCTCTTTTTTATTACCAGCTGAGGTCATGCAAAGAGTCAGTAAATGGACTGCATTTATAGAGCGCCTTTCTAGTCTTCCGACCACTCAAAGCGCTTTACTCTACATGTCACATTCACACACACATTCATACACTGATGGCAGAGGTGCCATGCAAAGTGCTTATCAGAAAGAGTAACTAATGCTCATTCACACACACTCACACACGGATGGCACAGCCTTCAGCAGCAATTTGGGGTTCAGTATCTTTCCCAAGGACACTTCGACATACGGGCTGAGGATCGAATTGCCGATCTTCCGATTAATGGACGACCCGCTCTACCTCTAAGTCACAGTTGCCTGACAGTGAGCTCAAATGACTTACAAATTCTCCCCCAAATTACTGCACAATTTACTGGACAAATTATTGATGTAGACACTTTTTGAACACTTTTTGTCCATTCAAGAAGACTGCTATCATTACCTGTGCATACATCATTGCCAGTGACCTGGACAAAGGAAGAGTGACAGTTTACATCCTAAAATCTCAAATCAGATGATAGAATGATTCAGATTTGAAAGGCCACTTTAACAGTGCCAGGCTGGGTGAATTTGTCTTAAAAGCTGAAGCAATTTGTGGCTGAAATTGTTGATGAATGAGGCTATTGGCTTGTGCAGAGGTCTTTTTGAAGGCTTGTGTGCACCAAATTACTTAATTTGCATGCATTTCTTCAGCAATTATATGAAATCACTGTGCTCTTAGCAGATGAAAGTGTGCGTATGCACATGTTTAAATGTGAAGTGGTTAAAATGCATTAAAGAACCTTAGTCTAAATGATGAATTAAACTCATATGCAATGACCCTGTTTTATTAGTGGACATTTATGTTTAATAGCAACATTCATTGTCAGTGCAAGAAGTAGTGTGACATTTATAGATTGCAATAAAAGTGAGGGTGTAGTGGGGTGATGGATGGCCATAAAAGCATTTCCATTCAAACCAGCAGGAATTGTTTAACCATGACCACAGTCTTGTTCTAGTCTTAACCAAATGGTTTTAGGTCTGTAACCTTAAAGGAAAATTCTGTGTGGTCATGTTTAAATAAAAAAGAAAAAAACTGTATGAGAATCAAATAAGAAACAAACAAGAAAAAAGACATTTTCCTTTAACCATACTCGAGTTACCATACACAAACAGTACAGTGGGATATGTGTAACTGTAAAACCCCCTGTATCCTGGAAGGGCACCTCCTGGATAAATACAGGTCAGACAGGTTAAAGACTACGATTAAGATTACGACCTCCTGGGGGAAATGCCTGTCACTGTAAGTGGCAAGGACAAATTCTCAGGGTCAGGATCAATGCATTCTTCACACTAGAGACAAATTAATCCGGCTGTGTTTGCACCGACCGCTTTAATTTCTTCATGTGTCTCAGACGTGTTAATCTCAGATTGCAGCTGTCTGTCTGATCCTAATTAGCATCTGAGGAGTTCAGTCTGAGATTCTAAATTAGTAACTCACACAAACCAACTGGAGTTGAGAATTATAGACCTTTTTTGCTTTCCAAATTTCTCTTCTTAGAACAAAGAGGTTAAACACCACCTTTCATTACCACAATCATTACTAGTACTGTAATAAAAAGTCAATATCTTCTTTTAGTTTTTCTTAGGATCTTGCTTTACGTTTCAAACTCCAAAAAGTCCTTAATGTTCTTATATCTAACAGTCTCATAACTCTCTATACTTTGGCACCGTCCAAAAAGCTGCAGCACATATTCAGTGGCTTCTTATAAACACACAATCTCAATCCATCAATGAAAAATCTTAAAACACACTTTTACTCTTTGACTTTTAACTGTGTCTGGCGTCTTGTTTGAACTGTGTACATGCTGTGGGGGTGGGACTGTGAGTGTGTGTTGAGTGATTGTATCTTTATTGTTTTCAGATTCATGTATTCTGTTCATCGCTATCCCATAAAGCAATGATTCGCAGCCTGGGGGAACCACTAGGGGTTGCAAGATAAATCTGAGGAGTCACAAGATGAGGAACAAGAAAGGAAACATTTCTGCTCTACAAATTATATTTATTTTTTCTAAGCTTTTTCCAATCTTTGTTTATTGTGAAATACTGAAGAGTATTACCTCTACTGGCTTCTTAAAACTATTCAAAGGAGACAATCTGACAAGGGTACTCTTTTATTGAACTGCTCACAGCCCATAGATATGTGCAACCTGTGGTGAGGGGAAACTTGAAATGAAAAAAATGAAATGTGTTGTTTTTAAAGTACTACGTGAGATTGACAAAAATGATTCAACCTTTATCCAGTTCAGGAAAGCTATTACATTGTTCCGAACACTTCAGAGGAAAATAGACAGTGAAACAAAGGAATTAAAAACTGAAGATGCCATAGTCCCGCCCACACTGTTTGACTGACATGTGATCTCTGCAGCACAGACACTCCACAGCCAATAATGGAGACAACAAATACAGCAAACTGACAGCTGATTACCACAATCTGGTTACCTCACTAATTCCTGTTTCAACAGTCAAAGTCCATCAGTTGAAAGGAGGAAATGGTAAAAACTGATTTAAATTAACTTGGAACAGCAGGACTTAACTGCTAAAAAAACTATTCACAATATCTTCAGGTCTACTGCTTTAATGGGTTGGTGTGTACGAGTATTTGATGATGAAAAGCTAATTTCCTGATTAGAATACTTAGTGATTGTGCATCTGCTGTTTCCTATCATTCCAGCAACAAATGTCACTAAGAAGTCACATGTACCACTTTCAGTTATAAGAAAAAACTTGGCAGCCCGACATTTTACAGCTATGGTGCCAGAATTCTGGTCATATTTTTAGCTTCATTAGTCTATACATGTATGTTGAAGAGTGCCATTTCATTAAGGGGCCATCTGAAATGAACTGTAATTATCACTCACCAATTTGTAGTTTTATGTTGAGCTCAGCTGACTTCAGAAGTACACTGCTGCTGTCAGACACAAACCACACTTGTTAAGAACTCTATGATTTAAAATAAGCTTCTGTTCTAAATAAACATGTGTATTTTTCATGTCATAGAATGGAGTTTAACGTTACGAGATGTTTAACCCTGATTTGGTTATACTGTTTTTTGAAAAATTAGGTTGAAAAGGTGATTCAACCTTTTTTACCCATTGACAAGACTGTTAAAAATAAATATTATATTTTGTAATGTTGTCGTATATGTTTTGTATTTTATATATCATTTTGTAAAGCCACATTACTCATTGATCAATTCTATATTTAGAACCCAGAAACAGCATCCTATACCAACCTGATAAAGGCAAGGTAGCCTAAAAGTTTTGGTACTTGAGGGAAGGTATATTGAGGAAGTATTGTGTGACTTAATTTTTGATGGACTTGTATACAGTAGGGTTTTTTTGTTTGTTTGTTTTTTACAGGTGTCACGCACCAAATCTACTTTATGGATTGACACCAAATCTTATACAGACATCCATGGTCCCCATACGCTGAATCCTATTCACTATGGCGATCTTTTGGTGTGTTATGTAAAGCACTTTGAATTGCTTTGTTGTTGAAAGGTGCTATACAAATAAACTTCCCTTGCTTTTCTTTGCCTATACCTTCTAAACATCAGCATGTTAGCGTTGCCATTGTTAAGTTATCATTAGCTCAAAGTACTGCTGTTCCATGCCTCGCAGAGCCGCTAGAATGGCTGTAGGCTTAGTTTTGTTTCAGCCTCTTCTCTTTTGCCCTAACAATATCCACAGAAATATATAGAAATCCTGAATGTCTTCAATCAAGTCATCAGAAGTTGGTTAATGTCTTTCAGTAGAGCTAATAAGGTCACAGTTAAGTTATCCTGCAGTATGGTGCTAAATATCCAATATGGACTCACGTTTTCTCCTACTTTTTTTCCCACAGTATCTGTAACCTTTATCATTCACCAACCAATAGGAACAGCAACAACACAAGTAGAACACATCTCCTTCTACACAAGTTACTTGTATCTTCATACAGCAATGAGCAGTGATCTGCCTGAACCCTGGCTGGACGATTATAACCTGTTCAAGTGATCACTAGACTATTGGTATTGATTAACTATCCTATCAGCCTCTCACTAATGATTATTTTGATCCAGCAGCCACTGAAAATCTTTCTCTTTGAAGCAAAAGACATGCTTTTACCATCACTGAGACATGAGGGCAAAAGGGAAGCAGAGAAGAATCATAAATCATATACCACATATGTGTCATATATGTAGACCTTAATATACTAATATATCACTTTGATTGTCACTTACAGTGTGTGAGTGTGCAGCTGGCTGCCTTCACGTCCTTGCACTGTTGAATCTCCTTTGTGTATGTACAACTTTGTGTGTGTTAGCATGATCTTTATGTGTCAAGTGTTTTACTATGACAGGCCGCAAAAGGAACTTAACCCTGTACATCGTAGCCTTTTGGTGTACCAATCTACCAGTTGTGCGATTGTAAGAGTGTAACATGTGTGTCCATGATAGACTATAAACACGGGGAAGCTGAAGGTTGTGATGATGTGAACAACATCCCTGTGCTTTTGAAGAGCCCACATAGCTTTCCTATGGGAGATCAAAGCAGACTAATGGATGTCTTCCGTCGTAGAGGTGTCTCAGTGCACCGTGGAGTTCCTATCAATGGCAGACTAGGTGGTATAATGAGAGAGTGTGTGTATAACTCCTGTCTTATATAAAGCACAAAAGTATAGTCAAATATTGCTAGCAGATATCTTGAGCAGAGGTAATAACATTCAGAAATGTCACCAGGTAGGAAACCCAACTTTTAAAGGACTTTTTATTATGTAAAGCGTGGTATTGCATTTGTTGGAAACTCATGCACTGTAGCTATCCATCCATTTTCTACCGCTTGGTCCCCGTTAGGGGGTCGCGGGTGACTGGAGCCTATCCCAGTGACTTCGGGCCTTAGGCAGGGCACACCCTGGACAGTGGCCAACTCGTCGCAGGGCGAACACAGACACAGACAAGGACAGACAACCATTCACTCACACATTCATTCAATACGGGCAATTTAGAGTTATCAATTAACCTACACATGCATGTCTTTGGACGGTGGGAGGAAGCCGGAGAACCCGGAGAGAATGCATAGGTAACACGGGGAGGACATGCAGACTCCACCCAGAGAGATTGTGTGATGTTGGTCCGGTCCGGGAATCGAACCCACGAACCCACGATCTCCTTATTGGGAGGCAGGAGCTGTAGCCGCTCTGCCACCGTGCACCCCGCACTGTAGCTAATGATGGTAAAATGGATATCTGTCAGTGGAGGAAATTGCAGGAAAATATGTATGACACTAATGGCGATCAGAGAGCTTCATTTTCACTGCAGGTATGCAGTGTAAATTAATTAGAAATTGTGATTTACTGCACATTTCTATTTTAATTTTGCTCAAAACTATCTCAAATCTGAACCATTTGTACACCAAGATTCATGATACCAATAAAAGCTCATTGATTGATAAACACAGCAGTTAATATAATAGGAATGATAAACATTTACGAAAACATGCCTCACCTGTACCTGTGCGCATGCAGCTTGTTTCTAACTGTGGTTACAGTTTTGATGTTTGCTGTTAATATAGCAATTTGTCAGAAGTTCTCTACTTCATCAAAGGTATAAACCATGGCACTTGGATGTAGTAGTATTACCTGGTGACCTTATTTGATTCGGTACATGTATTTCATGTGACAAGAAACTGTGAATGTTATCATATGACACAATATTAGCCTCATTCCAAAACGTTTATACTTGGCCTGTTGAAGTATAAAAGGTTTCCCAGCAAATACTGCCATGATATTGTTTATTTCATCATTGAGCTTTGCTATTGTACTAGACTTGAGCTTCCCTAGGACATTTTCTTGCTGAGCAACTAGATTTGCACCCAAAATACTATCCGTGATATTATTTTTAATTAATTATTAACCCTAATGTTCTGTTTGTGGTCCATGGAGACTCTGGGTCCTCGTTAACAGCTTTAACTAACAATAAATGACTTTTTGGCAAACAAAAATATAGAATTGTTCATGCATTGTCCATATAACATATAAAACATGGAATATTTCATTATTTGATGTAATAATGCTTTATGGTAATTTCTGTATTGTGTCACATTCATCAAATGTGCAAGCCACGTTTGTGAGAAAGCGTAGGGTTATCACTTTTATACCTTTCTACATATTGGGTTTTCCTTTTTTTGTTTTAGTTTTTAGTTAGTGTGCTGTAAGTCTTTTTAAACATACAGCAGTGGGGTCTGTGAGACCCCAAACAATGAAGAAATAAAACCAATGGCACCAAGACATGGGTTAATTTATATTTATCATTTCCCTTCAGCCTTATTTTCAACTTGGAAGAGGACGGAAAAAAGCATGAAAAAAAATAGGGAATCTTTGCAAGAAAAATAAAAATGCTGCTAAATTACTGAAATGCCACTGATGCAGGACTAATATAGATCAAATTTGTTTTTGGTTAAATACAGTTGGTAATTTGCCGTGGAATTAAGGATTAATAAAATAGACAACCTCTGAAAATATTACAAATCACTGGTGGTCCCCAGGGATTACTATTCCTGGGTAAATAATTGTAATTTTATTTCAGTAGTACTCACTTCTGAGTAAAATAATGAGTGTATAGATGACTCCCATATGGGCAGGCTCACTTTAATAGCTTGCTTTCTATCCCCAGTAACAACTCTCCAAAAATGTCAGAGAGGGAATGAAAATGTTCTGCGTACTGTCGGCAGAATGGACATGAATTGATCAGGGCTTCTGTGTTGGTATAAACACACTCACTGATTGCTTACAATGAGCACCAGCTCCATAATGTCTCAGGATGTCAACACCATTTTGAAATTATTATTATTCATTATCATTATGAAAATAGTACATTTGCTGCCTTGATATTGCAACAGCAACCATATGGTTTCCACACAGAGTCAAATCACTCAAACACATTGTTTCTGGAGCTCAAATACAAGCCTCAAAGGATTGCAACGGCAGTGTGCAAGAGGATGATGTTTCTTGAACTACACACTACTTTAAGTGAAACCATATACATTGATATAGTCTCCTTTCAAGCATTTATGTGTCTTTATTGTCTTTCTGTCTAAGAACATTTTTGGTAGATCTTTTTTTCTGCTCAGAAGCAGAAATGTAGATATAGATATGTCCACTTCCTGTTGGAACTAAATAATCGAACATATGGTAGAAGCGCACCATAGTTGCACATGTAGTTATTATAATTTCTGACCTGCAATAGCCATTTTAAAAAAGGAAAGATAATTCAAATCATTAATAACTTTATTCATAACACCCTGTTCCAGTGATGTCTCAATGTCTAAAGGCTCAAAGTTCCTTCTTATAAGAAGTAATTGCAAACTGAATTGAAGTTAAGTAATCTCTGACCTTCATCAAGTGCACTGGATGAACAAGTAAGAATAGGGACCTTGGAGGAAGTGCTACTGCAGCGTGATAAGGTTACTGAAAGTGACTGATTCACACTGAAAAGGCTGCCAGCCATAATGTGTGTGTTATAGAGGACACACACAGTTGTAGTGTAGTGAAATTGTAGTTTTAAGATGAGTTTTTTTGGTGTAAAGGTTAACATATACACACACATACATTATAATAAGTAAGTAATATAATTCAAATGAAACCTAATGTGCCATTGTAGTTATGTTAGGAAAGCCTACTGGAGGGAGAGATACAATACCTTGACAATTAGACTTAACATACTGAAATATTTCTCTTCATTAAAGCGGTCTCAGAGTGGTCCCACAGTTTAAATAAATCTACAAATAATCACTCAGAAATTCAGACCATGTTTGATTCCTGAGCAATGATGAAATTATCTTTCCTAAGATTAAGATGAATGTCAAAAAACTTCAACAGTCTCCAGCAAAGGAAGGCTGTCTCCAGTCTGTATTTATATAAATGACATAATTGTTGTAGATTATCTTCTCCTACTCAGTCAGAAGATCTCACTAAGAGAAGAACTGCTGGAAATGGTAAGACTAGCATGATATCAGAAATACAAATTCCACACAACAGGCGAAGGACACTGAATTAAACTGTCACAGAGATATACTCACACTACAGGCGATGAGGTGCTACTTTTTAAGTGGCTAGAAAGTCCAAGAAATCTTAATGCCACTTGAAAAGTCTATTTATAAAATTGCTCAAGGGAAGCCACACAGCAGCCAGCTACAAGAGACAGTATTTGTACAGAATTGGTCTCTGCTGACTATACCAGTGTTTTTGCATGTTTTAGCCAGCTAAACACACACTTGTTACTGGTAATTACTCTGTAAAAAGATGATTGTGGAGGCACTACTTGGGTCTAACATGAACAGGAGAATAAAGTATATAAAAGGGGGAACGGAACCTCTAGATAGTCAGTGCAGATTGTTTTCTTTGGTAGAAAAAATATTAAACAGCCTATAAAAGTGGCTAATCTCTATGAATAGAAAACAATGCTTATATCATTTCTTGCTCAGGGTCAGCTATACCACAGGTTTATGTGTTTTAGCCAATTAGCAAATTGGTTCATGCTCTGTTTTAGAACAGCAACTCACCTTTCTGGTCACAGTTTCAAGTACTCAGAAATGGAGGCCACTGATGTGACTAGCATCACGAGCCACCAGATAATACGACGTTCTGTTATTCATGACAACCTCATTGTTACTTTAAAATGACCACTTCAGTCTTATTTTTTATACAATTATGACTCTTCTCCCAGAATATTTTCAAAATGACAAGAATTGCCCTAATACCATATTGCTCTATGTGAGTTGTACGTTATCTTACTTACATGACCTTTTTGACAGAAAAACTCCAACAAAAAACAATGTACATGATTTCACTACATAAATTCTGCACATCCACTGAGGAAATGTATCCTGAGTATAAAACAGGAACTGCTATGGATCATCACACAGGTAAACGGATATCTTTGCTTTCTTTATTATGTTTTTTTCAGTAATTCTTAAAGGAGTACAGTTTTGTAACATGGAACCAGACCTGAACATTAAAATGATTTAGAGAACTTACTTGAGTACATGTGTGGAGCCATTGATCTGCGTGGCTGTACAGGGAGCGCCGGACCCCAGGATGGACGGCCTGCGGTACCTCTTCCTCCCACAGCACAGGATGATGAGGAAGGCACGGCGGAAGGACTTGTTGAGGAAGGCGTAGAGGATAGGGTTCAGCATGGAGTTGATGTAGCCCAGCCACAGGCAGGCCGCCCACAGCTTGTCTGGCACTGTGTAGTCTATAAAAGGGTCCACCACATTGGTGATGAAGAACGGCGCCCAGCAGAGGCAGAAACACCCCATAATGATGCACAGAGTCTTTGCTGCCTTAGTTTCTGTTCGCATACGGTGGTTGCGTTGATGGTCAGCAGAGTCTGTGCCGGCACCGACCCCAGAAGTACCCGGTGTGCTGGTACCGGCTCCTCCCGCCCGCTGCAGCATGCTGATCTGCAGGGCGTGCGCACGGGCCGTAACATAGATCCTCTGGTAGGCCAGCACCATAAGGACCAGAGGGATGTAGAAGGCCACCACAGAGCAGGTGAGGGCGTATGGCTTGTTGACCATGAAGACACAGGACGTGGAGTTGCTGCCCTCGCTGTGGCGCCTCTCCTCAATCTGGTAAAAGAAGTCACATCAGAGAGGACAGTTAGACGAGCACCTCAAGTCAAGATTCAGAGGCATTTCTGTTGTATTGTTTCATGCCCCGTCATGTGTAAGAACAGCTGCAATGAAACTTGTTAGTAGCCTGTTGTAGCATTTAGAGATGTGATTATCCCAACAATAAAAAACACAAAAGTCTCACAAAATAAAGTACGCGGCTGACGTCACTGTATCAAGACTAGAAGTCAATAACCATATATTGGTCCTGTGAGGCTCTAATGGTCATTACAAATCAGAAAACAAAACTATTGAATGGATGGAAAATTGAAAGGACTTTGCCGTTCTCATATCCTTACCGCTAGTAGCACTAAGAACCTAAAGGTTGGTTTGAGGGTGGTGCCAGAGGAAGGGCCTTGTTGTTACCTTAATCAAAAGGATTTAACCTCTGTACGGTGGCCATTTTAGGACATCTTGTACTCAGCTGGTCAGGCTCAGCTCTACATTCTCCGGATTTACAGCCCCCTTCAACCAACAGCCATGTGGATTTCTGTTTACCATGGCTACATTCATTCCCCAGACTTTACCAAGTAGTTTTAATTGCCTAAAGCATAACCATACCAGAACCAAAGGGGTGAAAGATTGGAAAATGCTCATACAGGTGAGCATTTATTTATGAATGAGATTTTGAATGAGGACTCGTTGGACTGGCCTACTGACCAATATTGCTATTGCTAAGACACACTGGTTGCTTGACTCAAATCTGATTCTAACTTATTATAAAACGTGAAAACATTGCTACCACAAGTAATCTGAGTACTGTAATGTATTCAAAAACTGCTTTATGTAGCATTGTTATCTTGTTCTTAGCTGATAGAAGTGGATGAATAAAAAGTGTTATTTCATGCTTTGATAAACTTAAAATTAAAATGCAATTGCCCTGACACAGATTAGTATTATATTCATGCACAAACGACTCAACTCAATCACATGCACACACATCAATTTAATTAAAAAGGTGGAATTTTGAGAACAATACACAGTTTGTAGGAATAAGTCCCCAAGTATCCACAAAGGTTGAGCTACTGGACAGTTCTGCCCTGCTATGCCATGAAATGCCTCCAGACTTCCAACCCACTTAAAATCCCACGCTCTGCTCAGCTGAGTCTCCATTGTAAAAGGGGAACACCGCTCCTGAGGGAGAGGGAGGCTCTGCACGTCACCATTAATCACAGTTTTTCCTCTGCTATCATCTTATCTCTGTGGGAAACTACGGCTCAGGGCTATGAGATGAATAATACAGAGATCAATCCATATTGTTCCTGTGTGTTCCCTCGTGTGTAAAACTGAAGTTGTTTTTATGAATGGGCAGAATGGGCATGTTTAAGTGTTCAGTGTGAGCGTTAAGGTTACATGCCCTGCCACATGAATGCACACAATGATAAGAGTAAAGTAAAAGTATGTAAAAAATATGATAAAATAAAGGTTTTTTTTTTAAATCTGTGCTTCATGCAGGTACAGTTAACAGAGCTCCTTCTCAGTGATTATAGTTGTTTTCTGTAAGATATGGATTTGCTCCACTTAAGTCTTGCCAAAGGGCTCCTTGGAAGCAGTTCTTGTCACTCATTCTCCCTTAATCTTTTGAGCTGTGGAAAAAAATGACCTTCATTGAAGACACCTTAACATTTTTTGGGAATCATATCTCAGAAATCTGCTCCAAATCTCTTTGAATCTCTTTGAATCTCTTTGAAGCTCCATAGTCTGTATATGCTACATGTGGTGAATATTAAAGTCAACTGATTTGATTGCTAATTAACTGAGCATGCTAAGACAAATCAAAACTGTAATAAGGAATGAGGCATTTTTGTCTGAGTGCTGAATATTTTATGATCTATTTATGGGTATAAACTTTGGCTTTAGTCAGACATTTCTATAACGATTTTAAAATCATCTTACCCTGCCTATACTGAGAATGCTTAGTATTTTTGGTAAATTGACAATTTATATATGCTAATAAATGTTTAGAATGAGTTTTGTTTCTTCACTCAATTATGGAGGGCAATTCAGCTTTTACATAAACATATATCCACATAGACTGTGAAAATTAATTTCTTTACTTGGTCCATTAGATTTTTAAGTGCATGTCAGAAACAGTAAACTGTTGTTAAAGGCAGAATGAGTAGGATTTGTCAAAGTTGACCCCTCCCCGAGAGAGAGAGAGAGAGAGAGAGAGAGAGAGAGAGAGAGAGAGAGAGAGAGAGAGCTAGAGAATGAACGAAGAGAGAGAGAGAGAGAGTGGTGTTAGCAAGGACAAAGCAGTGAATCAGAGAAATAAAACATTATTTTTGGATTGTTTCACAGCGGTTACGTTCTAAAGCACAAACAAACACATCCACCTCTACACAACACTGCGGGGAGGAGCCACATTGCCAAGGCGGCCTTGTGTGAACATGTAGCCGAAAGCAACACTTGATGCTGTCGGCCTCTGCTCTGCCAGTGTGTGTGCGCAACCCCGCTCTTGGTCAAACAGACCCACAAATCAAAGAAAGAGCAGCTCTTTATACATCTATAGTCTCACATAGCTGGGAGCTACAAAGCTGCCTAAAGGTTGGCACCCAGAAACGCCCGAACACTGCAAAATAAGAAAAAATAAGAAAATACAGGCAGAGGGCAGGGTCTCTGCAGATACTGACACCGTCACACACTTCTAGTAGGTCATAAGTGATGATTGAGAAAGATTATTTTTGTATAAATCGATACATTGATAATCCTACTCGTTCTGCCTTTAATTTAGCAAAAGAAGGGCAAGGTCAAGCCATGCACATTAATCTGCTGTTATGTTAAATAAAAAACTTAAAAATAAAAAAATAAAATAAGAAATAAGCTCTCAAATTGGCTAGGTTTCTAAATGTTTCTAAATGGCAAGATAATATCAGAACTGTAACCATAGCCACAATATGAAACTAACTCAGTTAAGGTATTTGATCAACACAAGTAGGGGTGGGTGATAATCTGATGATCTGATGGGAAGATCTTTAACAGTTTGTCATTTTATACAGTGATTTCTGAATTCAATTAAGATATCATTAATAGATTAAATAAGTGGGTGGCAATGTCTGCTTTTGACCAATCCAGGTGACAGAAAACACCTGACAAATCAAGGTTCTTCATCACACTGATGCAAAAATTCTGTGACCCCAATAGATCCATAAAGCAGTCCTGCTCTGTGATTTGCAATGTTGCCTGATATAATACAAGATACTACGTATTAAAAGGGAGAGATTACACTTTATACACAGTTTGGCAAAATCTCCAGTGGTGAAAGAAGCACTCAGATCTCTTACTTAAGTAAAAGTAGCAATACCACAATGTAGAAATGTCATGCATTCATACGTTTACTTAAGTAAATGTACAAAAGTATTTGCATCAAAATATACTTAAAGTTATATTATTGGATTATAATTATTGATGCATTAATGAGTACATCACTCTAATGTTGCAGTGGGTAAAGGTGGGGCTAATTTTAGTTAGTAATTAGATATTAATTAAATGTAGTGGAGTAAAAAGTATGATATTTTTCCTCGGATTTGTGGTGAAGTAGAAGTATAAAGTGGCAGAAAATCATAACACTCAAAATTGTACTTAAGTACAGTACTTGAGTGATTGTAGATCCTTTCTGCCACAGAAAATCTCAGTTGACACATTTCTATGGTCTCATGATATATATCAGCATAGTGGCAAATTCTGTGTATTCCACAAGGCCATAAAAACAGTAGACACAACTAAAAATAGACAGTGACTGCATGTGTCTCTATTGGCACGTGAGTTCTTGTTGTTTTGTTGAGTTTTGGAGCTGCAGTTTGTGCCAGAGCTGACTGGCTACTCAGAATATTCAACAGCTCTAATTACACCCAAAGAGAGATGCTGCCACCGCTGCTGCACAGCGCTGTGCACAGCACTAACTTTAGACTGCTGTTGTGCTGTAAACTTCTGTGTATGTGTGTGTTAGAAAGAGAGGAAGGCAACGATGTGTGTGTGATGTGTGTGTTACTGCCAATGCTGCCAAAAATGAGCTAGCCAGTCCTCCTGTTCACAGTCAGCTCAGAAGTAACTTTTGCTGGCATTCAGATAAAGGCAGACAGGGGCGTGTGAGGTTAATAGTGGCTGGGGAGTCTCTCTCTCTCTCTCCTCACACACTCATGTCGTCATCTGTCTTTGTCTGCACACCACTCTGCCTATCTCTCTACTCTTCTTCTTGCTCTACATTGCATTGTTCATTTAATTCAGAACAGCCATCTTGTCTTTAGTAACTGACTTCCTCAAACTTTTCATTCACAAATTTGCAAAAAAAAATGTCCTTTTGACTTTGATATGGTCAGTTATGTAATGTTTAATACCCCCAAATAACACTAACAAGTTTCCCACTCATCACATACTGCATATATTCATGAGTTTTAGCAATTTCATATCATGTATACATTTTTAGAGCATTTGATTGGACGATATATCAAACAGGCAGGATAGTGAAAAACAGGAAAACAACACAATGGAAGTAACAAAACAGATATAAAATCAACAAAAGAGCAAAAACATCAGTAATATAAGTGAGTCTTGACAAGTTTTAAAAAAATGTTAATTGAATTGGATTATCTAAAAATGAGAGGTAAATTATTGCAAAGTTGAGAGACTTTAAGTTACTATATGGGCACAACAATTCAGCAATGTACTCAGGGGCTTCACCGTGTAGTGCCTGATAGGTAATAACAAACATTTTAGATTGAATTATATACTCTACTGGCAGCCTGCAGAGAGAGGCCAACACTGGAGTAATGTGCTCCCTGCACTTTGTTATAAAACAGGCTGCAGCATTTTTGAACCATCTGCATTAGCTCCTTGGCTGAGGCAAGAGGATAATGAATTCCAGTAATCTAGTCGTGAAGACACAAAAGCATGGATTCATTTCTCAGCACTTTCAGATTATTAAATATTTGAAAGATTTAAGAAGTAATTCCTAACAGAAAAAGAATGATTGCTCAAATTTCTTAATAGGAATAGAAAAATACAGACAAGATAAGTTACAGGTGGATATTAGCGGTTAAAGGTCGCAGAGATTGCTGTCTTTAGAGGACTCTCAGGTCCAATAATAAGGACATTTGGACCTCTTTCTCTACATTCTACCTCTTTTATTCTGCTTTATGTACACAGCATGATCTGAGGGAAGAAGCAGTTGCTTGTATTCTAATTCAGTCTTCCTAACTTTTATTGTCTGTGAGCCCTTGAAACAAATCAATATCTTGCGATTTTTACTTGGATTGTTTAATTTGAATGCTTTTTACAGGCCTGAAGGGAATAAAGTATTTAAGTAAAGTATTTAACAAGAAAAAAGTTAATTTTAGAGAAAAGTCAGAAAAAAAAACCTAATTTTGTGTAACAGAATTTTATTTCTCACTGGACTGAGTTGCATTTGACCAACTGTTCCCACTGAGGAAGGCCATGAGATGTGACTGAAAGCTTCAGAAACACCAAGTAGGGGACCTTGTGTGAAAGTGCCCTTTCCAACGTAAAGAATGAAACCTTAATTTCAAAATGTTTCTTTCTTATACTTTCAATCAGCTTGTTTCTACCTCAGATTTAGCCTGACCCCAGGCTGGGGGAACCTCTCTTCTAATACTTTCAAATTATATCCTTTTGTATTTTGTTTCTGTGATGTCTCAGTTTCAACACCAGAATATTTATTCTCATCCCCTCTCTCTGTATTCTATCTTACATTTTATTTGACATTAAACAAACCTCACTGCACAAACAAGACACTCATAACACTGACTCATCTATTAAATACTTTACATTTTCAGATTGAAATAGAGACACAGCTTGACTCCATGTCTGTGGTGTCAGTGGCCTTGTCTTTCTGTCTCTGTCTGACATGTTGATGTTGTTTCCATAGCAACACAGGAACCATTTCCTCCTTCTTGTAAACAATGCTCCTCAGGACTATAATTTGTTTTGCAGCACATGTGGACACTAATAGTTTTTTTGTTTATGTAAAACATATTTTGTTCTACTTGTGACTTTTTACTCATTTTCATCACTTTGTTTTTCTCTCCTCTATTTTCACTTATCAGTATATTACCATCATAAACTTGCATATTGTGAATTTCCCCTGGTGTACACACACACACACACACACACACACACTACAGTACTTACCACATGGCTGATGCCGATGCTGTTCCAACCCTGCATTATGGGCAGGAAAGAGATGAAGGTGGGAATAACCCAGCAGCCGCCAATCATTAGAGCCACTCGCATGGGTGTCATTTTGTTCCGGTAGACCAGAGGCTGGCAGCAGATAGCGTAGTACCTGCAGACAAACGATAGAAAGGGGATAACCAGTCAACACACCCATACACCAAGAGGTGGCAACAGATAACTATTCTATATGTAGACCGAAGAAATATGGCATACATAACTTAATTTAGTCAAGCAGTCAAAAAGTATACACCTTAGGCTGTAAAATACAGAAAACATAAAAGATAACTCGTTGATAAAAGAAAAGTTGGACATAAAAGAGAAGTTAAATATAAAAGAAATTTGTGAATGAAGCCCTTTGCTAATTTTTCTAGGAGGTAGAGGCAATTTTGTTCACCTCTAGGTTGCCCATTTCCTTTTATTCTCTGTTGTTTTAATGTTTTCTTTTTACATTTTTGTTACAAACTTTCAGTAAGTGAACAGTATCAGACGTCGTTCATCAATAAAAACTGCACCCAGGGGTCACGAAAGGACACAGAAATCCTTGTTTATTTCTGGTGTTTTCTAATGTCACTCAGTCCCTCTATTTCTGTTTCTCTTTTCCATTTTAAATTAGCTTTATTAGCTAATTAATTAGCTTAACTTTTGGCAAGACAAGAGTGTGTTCGCTGCCAATGCATTTGCAAAAATATGCTAACCACCAATAATTAAGCAGTAGAGCATTTTCAAAAATCAAATGTCTCCCTCTCCTCATGTCTTTCTCTCAATCCATTTCTTATCATCTCTTTCTGCCTCTTTGTATTTAAGTTTTTATTCCTTCATCTCTATATCCTTTCTATTAGCACTCTCTCTCTATGTCAATATCTCTCACTCTTTTTAGTTCTACTATTCTTTTTCACCTTCTTTCTCCATTCTCACTCCTTAAATCTCCACCTTTCACTATAGTTACTTTTTATCCCGTTTTTTGAAATGTCCCTATTTCTAAAGCTTATCTAATATCTGA
This sequence comes from Siniperca chuatsi, assembly GCF_020085105.1. Classification (NCBI taxonomy): domain Eukaryota; kingdom Metazoa; phylum Chordata; class Actinopteri; order Centrarchiformes; family Sinipercidae; genus Siniperca; species Siniperca chuatsi. The sequence goes on along the minus strand of NC_058049.1, from coordinate 3,815,315 downwards.
AAATAAAGTAAATGGTGACAAGAGGTGAATAACTGTCATGACATTATCAAAGTCCATCTGTGGCAACAGACTCATTTCTTTTTCTTAGGACTGTTAGTCAGTAAATTGGTTGATGCATCTGATGGTAACCCTTCCTTTTACAGTCACCAATATTTACAAGGTAAGCACATGATCGGAGTTGTCCCTCCATACAAATGGACTAACTACAAACATTTAGGGCAATTTTTCAAGCCTGCAAGTCTTTGATACCCAAAACATATTTTTTTGTGGAGTATTCCTATATAGAACATTTAAAGTAACAATAATTTTCTCCCACTCACTCTGACCCAGATCTGTCTCTTCTATTATCCACTTTCTTTCCTTTTTTACACTCTTCCTATGTTTTTTGCCTTGCTTGCTAGATTTCTTTCTTTGATGCCAAAAAGCCAAGCAGCTTGGACATTAACACCCTTTGACTTTTCAAATAAGTAAAACAAACTGGATTTTGATAATTTACAGTGATCCTGTAACAGGATTATCTCGAAACAAGAGAAACTGAATAAGCACTTTTTTATTCAGTTCAATTAAATTGTATTTATATATAGCACCAATTCATAACAGAAGTTATCTCATTGCACTTGTCCTATAGAGCAGGTCTAGACCATACTCTTTATAATATTATTTACAGAGACCCAACAAATCCCACCATGAGCAAGCATTTGGCGACAGTGGCAAGAAAAAAAATCCTTTAAGAGGCAGAAAGCTCAGACAGAACCAGACTCAATGGTGGGCGGCCAGAGAGAGACAGAGAGAGAGAGGTTTTGGGAAAGGGAGGGTGGGGCAGAAATGTAAATGTAGTGCTAATATTAATAAATTAATAATAGACAGCTATAGGAAAAATAATGTCAGCATCAGTAACAGAGCCAATAACAACAACTGTAGTAGCAGTTGTCGAGCAGGAACACGGGGGCAGCAGGTGGCCCACAACCACAGATCCAGTCTCTGCGGCTCCGGAGGCAGAAATACCTGCTGAAAGTGACAGAAGGAGAGAGGAGAGAAATGAGAAGGCACAGAACTAAGAGAGAGAGAAGATGTCGAGTTAGTAACATGCAGTAAGGGGATAAAAATGCATACAGATGGAGAGGGAGAGAAAGAGAGAGGAAAGAGGTGCATCATGGGAAGTCTTGCAGCAGTCTAGGCCTATAGCAGCATAACTAAGGGATGGTTCAGGACTCACCCGAGCCAGTCATAACTATAAGCTTTATGAAAGAGGAAAGTCTTAAGCCTACTCTTAAATGTTGAGATGGTGTCTGCCTCCTGAACCCAAACTGGGATCTGATTCCACAGGAGAGGGGCTTGATAACTGAATGCTCTGGCTCCCATTCTACTTTTGGAGACTCTAGGAACCACAAGTAACCCTGCATCCTGGGAGCGCAGTGTTCTAGTCCGGTAATAAGGTATTATGAGATCTTTAAGATACGACTGTGCCTGACCATTAAGAGCTTTGTAGGTGAGGAGAAGGATTTTAAATTCTATTCTGGATTTCACAGGAAGCCAGTGCAGAGAAGCTAATATTGGAGAAATATGATCTCTTTTCCTAGTTCTTGTCAGTACATGTGCCGCAGCATTCTGGATCAGCTGGAGAGTCTTAAGGGACTTATTCGGGCAGCCTGATAATAAGGAATTGTAATAGTCCAACATAGAAGTAACAAATGCATGCACAAGGCAGTCCTTGACGTTTGTTTCATGTGGGAGTTAAAGGATAAATCCTGATCAAAGATAACTCAGAGTTTCCGTACAGTGGTGCTGGAGGCCAGGGCAATGCCATCTAGAGTAGCTATATCTTTAGATAATGTGTCTCGGAGGTGTTTGGGGCCAAGTACAATAACTTCAGTTTTGTCTGAGCTTAACATTAGAAAATTGCAGGTCATCCAGGTCTTTATGTCCTTAAGGCATGCTTGATCGATAGATATAATTGGGTATCATCCACATAACAATGAAAGTTTATGGAGTGTTTCCTAATAATATTGCCAAGAGGAATCATATATAAGGTGAATAGAATCGGTCCAAGCACAGAACCTTGTGGAACTCCGTGACTAACTTGGAGGACTCACTGTTAACATGTACAAACTGAGATCGATCTGATAGATACGATTTAAACCGGCTTAGTGCCAGCTTAGTCTCTGTAATAGGATGTGATGATCAGTGGTGACGAACGCAGCACTAAGATCTAACAAGCACAGAGGCAAGTCTGATGCAATTAAAAGGTCATTTCTAAGTTTCACCAGTGCTGTCTCTGTACTATGATGCACTCTAAAACCTGACTGATAATCCTCAAGTAAACTATTATTATTTAGAAAGTCACACAACTGATTGGCGTCTGCTTTCTCAAGGATCTTATAAAGAAAGGGAAGGTTAGATATAGGTCTATAATTGGCTAAAACCCCTGGATCAAGAGTAGGCTTTTTAAGAAGCAGTTTAATTACAGCTACTTTAAAGGATTGTGGTACATAGCCTGTTAATAAAGACAGAATTATCACATCTGGTAAAGAAGTGCTAACTAAGGGTAAAATGTCTTTCAGCAGCCTAGTTGGAATGGGGTCTAAGAGACAGGTTAATGGCTTAGATGAATTAATCGTCAAAGTTAGTTGAAGAAGGTCGATAGGAACAAAGCAGTCAAAATATATATCAGGTTATACAGTTGTTTCTAAGATTCCTGTATTTGAAGATAAATCAGTACCGGTTGAAGGCAGGACTTGATGAATTTTTTCTCTAATAGTTAAAATTTTATTATTGAAGAAACTCATTAATTTGTTACTACTGAGGGCTATAGGAATACATGGTTCAGTAGAGCTATGACTCTCTGTCAGCCTGGCTACAGTGCTGAAAAGAAACCTCGGGTTGTTTTTATTTTCCTCTATTAATGATGAGTAGTAAGCTGCTCTGGCATTACGGAGGGCCTTCCTGTATGTTTTCTACTATTTTAGACAATTTTGCCAGACTAAACGAGATCCTTCCAGGTTGTTGGACCGCCATTTCCTTTCAAGTTTCCGTGATGTTTGCTATAATTTGCGGGTTTGGGGGTTATACCATGGAGCTAACCTTCTTTGTTTTATTATCTTCTTTTTTAGAGGAGCGATAGAATCAAGTGTCGTTCGCAGTGAGCCTGCAGCGCTATCAACTAGATGGTCAATTCATATTTCTCTTTGTATATCTACATCTGTCGCACTTAAATTATAACTTACTCATTACCTAACACACACATTTGCTCTGACTTTATCACCAGCAAATGTGTGTATGTGTGTGTCTAAGTGTTTGTGTGAGAGCACGATATCAAACACTACAGCAAGAATTCCCAGCATGCTGTCGGGCAGTGATATCGCTAAGACGACGTTGGCACTCAACTGCATGAATGGAATCACACGGCTGATAGAGAAATACTATGAATGAGCGCAGGGAGAGGGAGAAGGACTAAGAGAGAGGGTGAGTGAAAAGAGAGGAAGAAGAGATAGTCAAGAAGAGAAAAAGAGGAAGAGAGAAAGGATAAAAATGAATAGAAGGAAAAACAATAGAAAAATGGAGCCAGGGGAAAAGAGGAAGAGGAAAAAGAAGAAAAAAAGAACAGATATATGGAAGAGGGGAGGATAATAAACAGAATGGGTGTCAGAAAAGAGAGCAAGAGAGAAAGAGAGAGAGATTAATCCCATTATAGAAAAGCTCAAATGACAGATGCTGCATTGCTTACTGTGACAAATCCTCTACATCTGCAATTTTACCTGGCCTGGCCAATGACTGTGTGTTTGTTTGTGTGTGTGTAGACATTGAGCACTCAGATCTGTTCCAGTATGATAGGAAACAAATGAAGTCGACCAACCGAGCCACTCAGACCTCCATTACCCTCCAACCTGATGTGTCTACGCGTGTGTGTGTGTGTGTGTGTGTGTGTGTGTGTGTGTGTATCAGTGTGTGGTTTTGCAGCATATGTGTATGCATCAATGTCATGCTTCATTGTGTTTATGATTATCTATTTGTGTGCGTGCGCACAGAGCTGCATCAGGCTTGTGGAATACAATTTGTGTGAATATTTAAGGCATCTATCCACCTATATTTTTGAGAGTATATATGTGTTTGTGCATCTAGAGTATTAGTATTTATTACTTTTATTTCTTCTTTATTGAAATTGTAAAAAAAAAAAAAACATTAATGAATACTAATAACTTTTAATACTATTAAGGATTCTATTCTTTTCATTTGCATTGTAATGTCTACTCTGTTTTTCTTTTTTAATGTTTTCAATGCATTATGTAAAGCACTTTGAATTGATTTGTGCACTTTGTGTATAAAATGTACTATACGAATAAACTTGCCTTGCTTTGCCTTGTCTATATATTATTATATATTGGTTTTGTACAAGGAAGCCAGTACTTGTTCATTTTAAACAAACCTTGTCAGGTAATGCCTCTCATTTTTACTCTCCACACAGGTGTTATTAATACTTTGGCTGATTAGACCTCTAGTCAGGTTGAGGTTGGGTGGAGCTTTGCTTGGAATTACATGATGTGACCAAACTCTATGACCTAATAACAGTGATAACATAAAAGAAAACACTTGTGTAAGTGGACTATGGGGGTGTAGGGGCTTTACATTGTAAAGAAGTCACTCCAAATGGAGAGTTAGCTCAAATAGAGAGCTAAAAGGAAAAGTGAATATTGGAATTGTAATCATGAGGTGGACATAAACACACCTCCAAATGAATGCTAATATTACTCTGCTGGATATGTCAATAAGCATCTGTTTGCTAACTGTTAGCGGTAACGGCTTTATAACGCAATAATATGTCCGAGCTGTTTGTCTCTTTGCTTGCTCTTGCTCTGTCCCAAAGTGCTGAAAAAGACACTTAATGCATCTTTAAAAATACTTAAATAAAATAAAATAATAATAATAATCAGTACTGTAGCTGCAGCTTTCCTCTGATAGAGTGTCTAACTTCCAAACACATCCTCTATACAGCAGCTGAATTTACAAATTTTTATAACCTTTGCTTATCCTCAGAAGGTTGACTGAACACTGTGCTCGGCTGCAGCAGTATTAAAGCTAATCCAGTTTATCCCATCGTGAGTCACTGTTGATATTTTGCTGCCTCCCCTGCTGTGGCCCTACCTCATTACCTACTAGAGGTGCATGGCATTTCACAGCCATCAGTAATTTGGAGTGGCTGTGTATACTGTGTGTGGTCTGCACGTGCTGTGGCATTAAAAAAGGTCAAGAGACCCTTTCTATTTGAATTGCCAAAGTAGTCGTGTTGAAAGGTTGCAAATGGATTCTTTACACACAAACACACACATGCACAAAAGCACAGTATGCATGCACACACCCCCAGATGCTTAAATACATACAAAGAACCAATAGTATGCGTAGATGCACAAAGGCACTCACACACTCACACACATTAAGATGTGGGGAAGATTAGAAGCAGACGTAGCACGGTTGAATGGCAGCCTGTCCTGAACATGAACACTTTAAATGGCCCCTTTTTCCTTTTGATCTACAAAACATTTCTCTCTGTTTATTTCTGACATTTTTATTCAGACATTATTTATATGAAAATCTGGTTTCTGAGAAAAGACAAACCCAAAGTATGTTGTTGCACTAAATTTGTTTTAATATCTTCCATTTCCATTGCATTCTTTGTGAGACGATAACACCCATTAACACGGCAATCAAAATAAACCATTTTACTTTAATGCACCTACAGTAAGTACAGTATTTCAACATTTTAATTTTGCAGATTTTGTACTAGAGGGAAATGTTGCCCTTTGCTTTCCACTTTTGTGTGACAGCTAGCTGCTAGCTTATTTTGTCGAGATCATAAAACCATTATTAAAACCAAAATGACAACAGGTTTTGGGCTACTATTTTGTTTAAACAATGACTACAACTATGAGGATTTGAAGAAAATGCACTGGTAAGACTTAAATTTAAGACAAATTTTTGAGATTGTGAAGACTCATTTGTGAGTCAGTCAAGTTTATTGTTGGATATTGGGCATATCACAAGAAGTTAACAAAGAAACAAAAATGTAAATAAATTCAGTCGGAGACACATCCAAAGATTCACCACTTATGGCATTATATAGGTTCAAGTTAGATTTGGCTGGGAACTAACCCCCTCTCCTCCCTCCCCACCCCCCTCAACAAACACATACATGAACATTATATCTTTATCTCACCTACAACATCACTATCTTGTTGGTTTGGGGTTTTTTAGTACAGCTGATAAGACTGATTTGATCCACCTGGAGGGGCAGGTGGATGCAATCAAATGTAATTAATTACATGTTTGGACAGAAGACCAGCACCACTCTTGGTCTCAGTGTTAAGAACCACAGCCTCAGCCTCAGGAAGTTGGGTTAAAATGTGATCTATAGTGACACATGTCAAATACTTAATTACACTGACTAAACAGTATTACTCTTGTCATCAGCACCTGCTTTCTTTCTTTCAGATTTAATCAATATTGGCAGATTGGACATTTTTGACAGCAAATTATATGAGAAGTGGCTCAGTCTCATGCAGAAAAGTGGCAAACAATAAAAAGCTCCAGAAAACAGGGCTCTTAAAGAAAACAGGGGTGCAAGATTAGCTAATAATACATTGGCTACAATTAGCTAACAATACATATCTGACATTGTACTTTAGTGGTGCAAAGTTCCAAACTAATTTGTTATTGCAATCAAATTAACAAAACCAACTGACAAGCAATGAACTTGAGAATATTGGAGCCAAGGGTAGCTGTCCACTTTTACTGCTTGGTAGTCCAGTATTGAATTAAGAAATGTATATAAAAGTGAGTAACAGCATAGCTTTTACATTTTTGTTTTTAAAGAATTAGGATGAAAAAGTATGAAAAATGGGGATACCCTTGATGAGTTATGACTATTACATTTTATTTAAAAACATCATTTGAAAAGGGCTGATATAATGTGTTGTATATTTTGTATTTATTGTAATTTGTCCTTTCTCTGACACAGTGCTAAAAGCAGAATCCATCCTGCAAACACCAGGTTATACATACTAGATTCAGTCAAAGAATTATTTGGTTTAACATCAGACACTATATAATCATCAATATCAATATCAGTCAAATAGAAAGATTTCAAATATGAGACCATGCAATTATACTCAAGCTCTTTGCATATCTATCTCTTTATTTTTCTATCTACCTATTTTCATATCTCCCACTGTCACTTGAGTTTTCATGTGTTTCTGTCTCAGTCCATGTCTCTGTCTATGTTAGCCTCTTAACTGAATGCCTTTGTGTTGGAGCATCCTCCTTGTGGCGGTTCTGGTATTTTTAGTCTTAATTAATTTCCATTCAGCCCTTTTCAGCATCTTCAGCTTACAGTGGATGAATGAGAAGCTTTATCCTGCAGCTGTTCACTTATTTTCTATGTTCTCTCACTTTCTCTCTGTTTTCCTCTTCATTTCCCCTTCTTTTCTCGGTATCCTTCTTTTTTCCTTTCTCTTTCTCTGTCACGTAGACAAACTCGTGTTGTCTGTCAGCCAAGTTTTTATAGCAGAAATACACCGGAGGCAACAGATGTTTCTTTTTCTGCATGCTATGAGCATCAAGTGACGTTTCAAGCTGCCTCTTTTCTTCTGCTTTCAGCTTGTTGGGGTTTTTTTCAGTTCAGTGTTTTTATTGTTTTGTTTGTTTCAACAGCCACAGTGACCTCTGACCTGCTTCAAGGTCTGATGAGAAGAAAGTTACAAGGAGCCAAGACTCAGATAAGGTAACAAGCCTTTTTTACAGCAGATATTTTGACTTGTATTATATTTTGAATGATGGCTGAATTCCATACAGCTGCATGGATCCTGTTATTGTGCATGCTTGCTTGCTGTCATTGCTTACTGGGACTTGAATATGACTGAGCCATAGCTATTGTTGTTAGTAACATCTGTGCTTTCCTATGACAAGTCAAAATGTCCACTGTGAAAAAGACCTGTTGTAGGAATTCAAATGAAGGCTCCAGTACAAGTCTAATGGCATGTCTACACAGGAGTCGTTTCAGCTGTGTTTTTCAGTTGTCTGTCTCGCGCACGTCTGACGGAACTGTGCCTGAACGCACAGTATTGTGTCCTTTGCAGACACTGTAAGAAATTCTTGTGGTCTACTTGTTAATTCACCAGAGTCCAAATACAACTGGCATGACTGTAGGTGAGAGTATCATAAAAAAAACCATGGACAAAAATTCATGATTTAGTAATGTTTCCAATTAACCAAAATAAGAGACAAGTCCTAAGTCAAGTCCTAAACTTTGAGTTCTGAGCCCTTAACAGGTCATTATGGGCTACATTTTCTAAAAACAGTAATAATAATAGTGACAATAAATTAAAAATAAACTTGATTTGAACAATTTAGTGGCTCAGGAACATCTTGCCAAAGTGCCCCCAAGAACACATTAGACTGATGAGGAAAAAACAAATAAATTAAAAGAGAAAGAAAGTGATATGTGATAGTAAACAGGTTTTTGGCAGTCACAAGATACGATCTCAGGCTGAATTTCCTCAACAGCTGACCGAGTCAAAATGATTAAAATACTCACTTCGCTGCTCTGAAGTAAAAAAATGGCTGCCACCACCACAAGCATGACAAACCTTGCGTGTCCCACTACAAGCAAGTCCCATTGATGTTTACGCCATGTTGTGTTTCTGTAACGATCTGTCAACAGCTCGACAGAGCATTCGTTTTTGGGTCAGGAAATATTTTCTACATATTGAATGCAGTGGCAGTGTTTGACAGCAGTAAAAAAATAAATAAAATAGCAATATTTGAGATGGCAGTATTTACATGCAGGTAGAAATATGCTAGAAATGTTTGTCATTCTTGTTTTTGTGTTTTTTTTCCCTTCTAAATTCTTTTATGTTAGGTATTCAAAAGTCTCTCATTGTTTCCTTCTGTGTTTATGCCCTTTCTCTTCCAGTGATGCAGTCAACAGATGCTTTCCTTTCAGAGATTCATAATATACTAGGGACCTGCGTTGTTTTATTCCTGGTCTGTTATTTTTTTGTTTTGCTCTTTTCTTATAAAATCTGTTTTATTTAGGATGCTGGAAGCTACAAATGAAATCAACAGCCTTCCTCAACATCCCTTCTCCTCTTCCTTGAAAATAACATGTTGGAAGTGATTTTTCCATCAGCCTTTCACTCAGTTGTCACCAGAAACTCTGAAACCTTTTGGTCTGTTTGTGTTGTAAGAGCTGTACCTTATTTCAGTGTCCCATAAACCAGTCCAACACATTTCCCACCAAATCAGATTATCCTTTTAGTGGTGGTATTGATTGTTTGTGAAAAATAGATTAATCTCTCAAAATGAATAAGATATTGATTTGCTGGTGTAATTAACAACAGTTTCTCCTTCTCATTGAAGGTAACTCATTGAATGAAATTTAATGGATAATGAGGCTTTTGTGACAATAGCAAGACGAGATGGTAATAGCAAATTCTGCAGATAAAATCATCTCTTATCCATTGTTGAATTTGAGGGTAATCGAAAAATATGGCACACACAAAACATTTCCTATTTTTGTGACAAATTGGTATGAATACTCTGTCTATGAAGCACATTGGTGACTTTTTTTTTTCACCATACATTGCTTGGTTTCACCAGACGTGATATGAATTCCAGAGCTCCACACCAAACTCAACTGGAACTGGCTGTTAGGGGTTTATTAACGTTAACAATTATTCTTAATCTATGCTGATTGGCTGTCAGAATCGCTGGTCCTAAAGGGTTCAGTATACTTCAAACAAACTACTTTGTACTTCTAAAGGTAAAATGTGTATACCTGTTCCAAATAGACACATGCACACTGTTTGACAGTCTCTCCTAAAAGGCATTCATGGTGTTCCACTTGGTTGTACACAAAAAAGTGACAGTGGTAGGGTGAAGAATGAAAAAGAGCTTGAGAGAGAAGTCTGCCTTGCCTGCTTTAACACCTCTGCACACCTGCCCAATCTCTGGATGAAATGGGCGTGCTTGTCAGATTACTGGTTTGGTATCAAAATGGTTGGACACAGTAACCCCAATTCCAATGTCAGAAAGGTGTGAGGGGAGGGGGTTTCAGATTCTGCTCAACAAACCCATAAGCACTCTGTTTAAGGCATGCTGATGCCTTAACCTGTCCCTTGGTAAAACATATCCTAAGACCATCAAAAAGATCTACCCTGATGAGGAGTGATCCTCTTTACTGTGATTCTATGGTCAACCTGCATGTTAGAAAGAGCTTACATCATTGTTGTTGTTTACCATTTCTTCAACTATTTGTTTATTGGATTTTCCTTTAAAAAAAAGAAGATGTCTTTGATGAACCTCTGTATGTTAGAAGCTACTCAAGTGTGTAGCTTTCCATCAGCATTCATGAAACCTTTATGAAGGTGTTCCTCAAGGATCCTTCCAGGGCTCCACTTTTGTTGCAATCTACCCTGGTGTATCAATATTCGGATTCAAGACAATAATGTTTGTTCTTGCAAATATTTGAATGCATGCTTTGTCTGTCTCTCTGCATGTGCTGCTTTCACTTGGTATTCATATGTTATTGTTTCTCTTCAGAGCACAAACAGCAGGCCTCTGGTGAGGCTGTTTCTTTTCCCCGTCCTGCTGAACCAGAGCCCATCAGCAGCCAAAAAATAAAATGCCAAAAGCTGTCTTGAGGCCAAGGCTTTGAACTACAGTTTTGCCTTCACCACAGAAGTGAGCAGACAAGTGACAGGCTTTTTATACCATGCCCAAAACCTAAATTTCTCATTCCACTTCCATCTCAACCATTTAATCTTACTTTGGCCAAAAAAGGTTGACTGGACCCTATGCTGCTTTAAAGATACATCCTGTTTAGGATTAAAACACTTTCCAACATTCCCACAGGGAGCTGATTAGTAGGATGATGAAGTTATTTTACTGATGTAAGCAGGGACTCTTTCCTTGCTTCTGGGCTTAAGTAAAGGAGGGAGAGGATTCTGTGTTCAATATTTCCATCCTTGACTTTCCCACAAGGTCAAGCATTAAAACTTGAAGGCATCTTGAAGGTTGAGGAAAGATTTCCTGTCAAAACCTCTTTTTCAAACCGTTTGTTGTCTATACAGCTTCTCTAACCTCAGTGCTTCCAGTAACTGCAGACACTTTGTTGACACAAAAAATTAAAACACGTCGAGGAATTATATGGAGCCCAAAAAACGTTCTTCAAAGAGTCTTTTCATATTGGTGGTTCAGGGAAAATGCATTTGCAGATTGCAACAAAAGTGGAGCCCTGGAAGGATCCTTGAGGAACACCTTCATAAAGGTTTCATGAATGCTGATGGAAGGCTACACACTTGAGTAGCTTCTAACATACAGAGGTTCATCAAATATATCTTTTTCTAAAAGGGAAATCCAATAAACAAATACTTGAAGAAATGGTAAACAACAACAATAATGTAAGCTCTTTCTAACATGCAGGTTGACCATAGAATCACAGTAAAGAGGATCAATTAACTCCCTTTCCTTTGACCCCTTTTGGGACAACCAAGAACAGCAGTAACACCGTCATATTTAGAGTAAAACCTTATGAGATTTTGTTTGGTTTTGTTTCTTTTTCTAATCGTTCATTTCTCTCTTTGTCCCTGTGTGTGACTTTCTCTTCTTAGCAATATTTTTCCAATCCCTTTCTCTCTTGCTTTGCTGTTTTCAGTCTTCCTCGTGTTGCAATTTGCTTTTCAGCAGCCAATCTTTTCTTTTCTTTTTTCTTGTCTTCACCCTTTTCTCTCAGCTCCCAGTGGTGCCCATGATAAAAACAAGTTCTTATTACTTTGGGAGGGCTGCTCAGAAGCTAACATCTATGAAATGCCATTTAGTTAATATTAAATAAATAAATACATAGATATGCCTATGAAATAAATAAATATGGCTATGAAATAAATAAATTGGTCAATATGGTTCAATAAATAAATAGGTTTTTATTTCATGGGACATATATTTCATAATGCCACAGTTATTTATGTCATATGACTTTTAATTCATAATAACACATTTATTTATTTCATGGGACTATTTCATAATGCCATATTTCCATGTGTTATATTCAAATGAAGGGGGTGTGGTTATCTCACAGAGCTGCAAGACCTGACACAGCCTCAGATAAGATTGAGGCCAGATTGCAGTTTGACAACATGACAGAGAATCATACAGTAGCTAAGTACCAGGTGGTTTTCTTGCCGGGTTTGGCTCCTGGCACCCTGGCGGTCCAAAGCTCCTGTGCTAGAGGCGTAAACACCAACACTCTCCCGGTGCTCTGAGCTCCCAGTCCAGGCAGAGTCAGCTAATAGGACAGCTAGCGTCACGACTAACTAGCTAACGGTACCTAACGTTAACGGCATTCAGCGGTTACTTTTAAGCAACAAGTAAAGCTATCTTTACATCAGGAAACTCCATAAATTACCAAGAGTTGAGGCAGAGCAGGAAGACAGGGGTGCCAGGAGCCAAACCCAGCAAGAAAACCCCCTTTATTATTTCATAGCCATATATATTAATTTCATAGGCATATTTTTGTATTTATTTATTTAATATTGACTAAAATGGCATTCCAGAAACAGCAGAAGGATGGTGCAGCGTAACTCTGTCACATGCTTCTGCTAACCTCTGTAGCTACTGTTGTAATGTTTCTGTTTGCTGCTGAAGGCTTTTGCAACTCCTTTTGTGTAAATGGGAGTAACTCTGTAGTGTTTATTGCATGCACTGCCAGTGAAGAAGAATTTCCTCTTGATTAATATAAACTAAACTACCAAGTACTATTGCAACAGCCTGTACTCTTTCAAGGATTGTTTAAAGAGATAAAAGACCAATTCTGACGCAAAACTGTTTGCACCTTTAGAAGGATGTTGCTGGCTGGTTAAATAAGATTGAAAGGTGTTTTTGCATTAAAACAATCTCTCTCTTTCTCTGTACTCTAAATCCATAATTCTTTGTTTGTGTGTCACAGTGATAGCATTTATCTCACCCTGGCAGATGAACTCCTGAACAGAAGTAGTTATGGTTCCAAGTTATCAGAATCAGAAATACTTTATTGATCCCCGAGGGGAAAATCTTTTGTTATAATGAGGAACGATTACCAACAAATCCAGTGTTAAATCTGCCAAGTCTTGCTTTAAACTTTAGTGCCATTGTTTCTGTTATTCTGCAGAATGTGAGTGTTTGTATGTGTTTGCTGAATATTTAAAATATCCTGCAGAACACACACATATACACACAATGAGTGAAACGGTTAATCTGGGCTGTGTACCACATGAGACTCCAGACTCTCTCTTACATTTTGCTGCAACTGACTGAGTGACAGTTTCATTAATTCTTGGTCTCATCCTGTAGTTTTACATAAGGACCAACTTTCAGGCTCTCTGTCTTTCAGTCTGTGGGTCACTTTTAATACAACCACAAACATCATCTCAAATGGCTTGACAACCTGTAATTACAGCTTGATGGTTTACAAGCTACTCAACACATGAAAGTAAAACACTGAGTCGATGATACAGACGCTGTTGGTCTACTTAACTACACCAGCTCTTACAATAATGCCTTTTTATTATAGCTTAGTAGCACTTTTCTTTATTTATCACATTATCAGGCCCTCATTTTAATTAGAAAATAGCACAGATTACATAGATATAGTAGAAAAGCTGCATGTAGTGTGTGACTGTGGTCAAAAGCAATCCATTTTATTTTCATTGAATCTCTTTTATTAAAGCAAATAATTATTCATGAGGATAAACATTGTTATTCATATATATATATATATATATATATATATATATATAAAAATAAAGGGTACTTACTAATTAAGATACAATCTATGGGAGATGTGATATGATTCACTAGGGGGAACTTGGGGGTAATTAAGAGTGATTGCCTCCCTCGTAATGGAAGTTCCAGGATGTGGAGGCAGCTGTATGTATAGAAGAGTACAATGCTCCTCCAGCCAGATAATTGAATGAAGAGACCATTTCCTCTTTGATCTTTGATTTGTCTAATTTGGAAAATTCTCTTGTGTTTGTGGCTCCATAAGTATCTACTTTAAAAACACACGGACATACATGTGAGATGGAGCTCATTTAAGTGGAATAAATATCTAGTAGTCATGGCCATTAGATATTTATTCTGCATTCAACCTGCATTATTACTATACATGCTTCAGTGAGAGGTTGTAGAGGTCCTCACTGCATTCCTCAAGTTTGTTCCCTGTATTCTTATTGTGGACACATCATTACTAAATGATAAACAGTAAGAATCAGAAGATCACAGCACAATATTCTCTCAGCAACCAGCTAGGGTGTGTATGTTACACAACACTTGTTTTAACTTAAAAGTTCCTAAGATTACATTCAGTGTAGAAATCCTTAACGGCCAAATACATTTTTCATGAACTCTGACTTTCAGAAACTTTTAACACATAAAGTTTATTCCGCATTATTTACTCCCTCCAATCTTTTTTTTTTAGGCCTTACAATATTGCAGCATGTTTGAAAAGTCACTAAACACAAATCAGCTTGAGAAGTAAAAACCAGTGATAAGACTGTGATTTTTGCTCACACCTATTTCAATTTGGGTATTGTCAGGTTGAGGTGAAGTTTAATCCAGCTGTCTGCATGATAAGGCTTACCCTGTCTGGTCTGATTTTCTCACATCACAGGCTGCCACCCTCACCCTCAACACACAGCAGTTGCTCACCTCTTGGCAATGAGGTGAGCAACAGGAAAATAATCACAGAAACTTTCCAACCAAGTCACAGTTTGTTTACTGACTAGCAGGCTCTGTGCATTCTCAGGAAAAAAGAGCAGTTGTCTCTACACAAAACAATGAAGATTTAGACCCACTACATCAGCAGAGCCTCCACACACACACACACAGTCCATAGTATATATTGCCTACATAAATCCAAGCCTCTCTTTGCAGTGCCATGAAACAGATAAGCTGTCTAAATTTTAAAACGCTGTTTCTGTATGAAAACAATTTGCTTCCATTAGCATTTCCAGGTAGTTTTTTTTTTTTAGAAACTTCTTTCCACATTGAAACATGTGAACAGCATAAAAACGACTAAATCGCTTCTCTTCTGTTTTGGGGGAAGAAAAACAAAGATGCGTTTAATGTGGACGTACTCAGAGATTGAGCATTTCAGATGAGGTGTGAGTTCACACCAAAAGGTGCGATATTTTATAATATCAACCATTTTGCGTACAATGCAGACAAACCATCACACACACATACACACACACACACACACACACACACACAACCTTAGCATGGCACGACAAAATACAGCATGTTAAGTATTAAAAATGCAATATAAATCTGTGTAGGTTTAGTGTTATTACATGCTAAATCAAACCCACACACACAAACACCACCAAACCAGAAAGTCTCACCTGTCCAGGGCGATGCAGCACAGGTGCATTATGGACGCGGTGGTCAGCAGGACATCCAACGAGGTCCGGACCAGGCAGAAGGTCTCACCATAGATCCAGTGCTGGTGGACCAACTCGATGGCACCAAATGGCATCACCAGCACAGACACCAGCAAGTCGGCAAACGCCAGAGACACGATGAAGTAGTTGGTCTTGATTTTCCTGAGAAAAAGAAAAAATGATTGGGGAAATACTTAATGATTTTGGAGACCGAATCACAAAAACGCAGGAGTTTAGCTAAACAAATATCCGTTATTATTCTTGTGTAATAGCATTTCTTGTGATCAATGATTCTATACTAAATGATCATTATTAACCATGCATATTAATATCATTAAATGGATAGCAAGTGGAGTAGATGTCTGTATACTGCTGCTTTTTGGCATTGCTGTTTCTCAGTGATGTTGTGTCACACATGTAACTGATGTTGAAAGAGAGCAAGAGAGATTGGCAGTTGTATGAAAAAAGCAACAACCAATAATAGCCGCATTGTTTTTGTAAAAAAAAAACAAAGAAAAGAAAAGCAATTATAAAAAAACAGCTCAAAAGAGGTCCTTTTACTGTAATCATGAAAACAAAACACTCAGAGCAGCAGTTTTATTTTCCATGAAATTGATTTATATGAATGTTGTTAAAGAAAATCCAAATGGAAAACTTTCAATTAAAACTTCCCCGATAAAAATAAACATAGGGTTTGTTTATGTAGGTAAATTCTTTTCATTTTGGAAACTGAGTAATACATATTAATTGAATCACTATTTATTAGCACGTTTCTCAATTCATTTTTGCATGAGAAGACTGTGAAATGTTAAAAGCTCCAAAAAGCCAGCGACCCTGAGTCATTTGTATCTCAGTGTGTTTCTGTGTTCTCCCTCCTTGCCTGGGGGTGGTGCTGGTCACCCTGCTGTGTGTTTTCCAAAATGTTTAGTTGCAGGTGCTGGCTGCTGATTGGACGAGAGACTGATGGTGCCTACTTTAAAATGGCACCAGCCGATGCCGGCTTCCTGCTAGTGCTAATAATTTGATTTGTACATAATGTAAATGTCTAAAAGAGCAGTCTGGGTAAATGTAGGGGTGAGAAGCCTTTTTGTTTCCTTATGATCTCTTTTCTCCTGTTTATGTTTTAGTGAGGTCGGTAAGCTACCTGTATTTTCTTTTATTTGGTAGGTAAGTTAGTGGGCAATAGAGATTGTTTTGTTTGTTGATTTATGATTAAATCAACTTCATTTGCACTGCAGCGGCTGTGGCACTGGTCATCCTTGGTAGTGGGGAAAGAGGGGAATCATCTTGATTTATGCTGCGCTCCGTTTCCCACTAGGCCGGGCGTGACAGCATACAGTGGTATTTTAGACAATGATGTTCTTCCAGCTTTGTGGCAATAGTTTGTGTTTGGCCCTTTCCTATTTCAACATGACAATGCCCCGGTGACCAAAGCCAGCTCTTACAGAAATTGTTTTCCCAGTGTAGTGTGGAAGAACTTGGCTGGCCTGCACAGAGCCCTGACCTCAACTCCATCCAACTCCTTTTTGATGAACTGAGCCAGGCCTTATCACCCAACATCAGTTGGATCTCACTAATGCTGTTGGGGCTGAATGGCAGCAAATCTCTGCAGCCAGGTTGGAAAATCTTGTGGAAAGCCTGAAACCAGAAGAGTGCAGGCTGTTGCAGCAGTATATTAATGCCCATGGTTTTGGTAGCACATACACGTTCTTTTGAAGCATCTTAATATTGTGTGAGTTGTTGTAAGATAGCTCCATTTTAGCACTTTTTGCACTGTCACAAACAAAGGCACAGTAATCTATACAGTATATAGCACAATCCATACAGTTAGGCGGTCTCACAGTGCAAACATGGACATTTTACTCCCCGTTACTGACGTTTGCCAGCATAAATTCTTGTGTTGGCTAAGGTGCTGCAATGTGACTGAATTTGCTGTGTGGAGGCTGTTGAAAAGAGGCCTGATGGATGTTTTCCTGTGCTGATGTGAGCTCCTAAGATTGTCGGAACAAGACAAAAACAGGCAGGAAGTACTGTGTTTTCTGCCTTGTCCTGAAGAAGAAAAACTGAACAATCATTCAGTGCAGGTCTTGTAATGTACGTCTGTGCATAATCCCAAAATAATCTCTGCATCAGTGGCATGCAGAGGACCAGAGGACTGGAGAACTGAATTTCAGCTATGCCAGACAGGTGATGTAAATAGTTGTAACGTCACCCAAACATCATCTGCTACAAATGGCCACAGCAGCTTCACATTGTTGTTTAGGTTTTTTGACACACACATCTAGCCCTTTGTTTGTGGTTGTTAGTACTTGTAAATGTGTTTATCATTAGGTCCAAGAGATTCTGTTTAGAAAATATTTAAATATTGAAAAGCACATTTTAGCCATTTTGGAGCAGTTTTGGATAGGTTTGGCACACAAAGGTTCACTGTAAAACAAAACAAAAGTAAGCGCAATTTAATGGTACAAGTATCTACTTCAATTTAAGCTATTAACCATGGTTCTGTGAGGTTTAACTTGAGAAGTTATTAAGCATTAACTAGAGGTAATAGGCGGAAATAGGCCCAAAACAGCTACTGCTGACATAAAGTTCGATTACCAATCAAAGTCAAACAGAGGCAGACAAGGAAAAGTTCAGGTTCTAACTTTGTCTTCCAATACCAGCAAAGAGGGGGAAAAAATGAAATCAAATATTGCTCCTATTACTCACAAAACAATAGATTTCAGGAAAATAGGACAACAGAATAGAGAGGGGAGAGGAAAATCCATCATCCCGTTCACTGGATTGTGAGGAGGAAGACAGGGAGAGAGGTGTGAAAGTGAAAAAGTTGAGAAAAGTCACCAAATGCTCAGCTCTTCTCAACCACACACAGACTTGAAATAAGGTAAAACCACAGAGAGAGGAGAATAAGGTAGATTCAGTCTGTAAATAAGTCAAATTTAGGGATATAAAAAGGACTCGAGGGCTGAATCCACCTTGATTGCTGTAACTGCAGCCTGCAGAGTCTTTATCCCTTTCTCTGTGATAAAATGGGATTTTCTTTATCGAAGCAGCTGTCACAGGCGAGGGCCGTGCTGTTCTTACAAAGTATTGCTGAGATTAAAAAAGACAAACATTACATTAAAATGGACTCCAAGACATGTTTTACTTTCACCTATTACATTGTTCTTTGCAGCAGGACTCTGGTTAATAACCAAGTCAAGGTGGGACAGTGGTTAGTGATGTTAAGACATCCTGAGTGTCCTTTCTATTCTCTTTGTATTGTGTATATGCTTATTTATTTTGTCACTTTTTTAATTAAGTATCCATTTTCTTTCTGAAGGTCTTTAATACTGTGCATATGCTATATCTATTTGTTTTAGGGAAGCCAATGAATGCCCATATGACCTTTGTGTGTAAATGAACAGTTCTTTTTTTTTTAAATTGGTTATTTCAGGTGAAGTATATAATTTGTACTCAGTGTATATAAACAGATATTGCAGTGGTTTGGTGTGGGAGAGAGTGAACTGACATACAAAGTTGCAGTGTGAATGAGTATTATGTATTATCAGTGCAACTCAATGAAGGCAGTGAGTAACTATGACCCGAATCAGGCTGTTAAAA
The DNA here is from genome assembly GCF_020085105.1 of Siniperca chuatsi. NCBI lineage: Eukaryota > Metazoa > Chordata > Actinopteri > Centrarchiformes > Sinipercidae > Siniperca > Siniperca chuatsi. The sequence goes on along the minus strand of NC_058049.1, from coordinate 3,796,248 downwards.
CTCATCTTCAAGACACACACGAATGTTCACTCATTCCCACAGCAGTGCTTTCTTTCTCTCTCACACACACATTTCACACATTAAATCTGTGCCAATTTTATACTGCATTCTAATAAGTATATTCTGCCTGACAAACCCTTTTTTTTTTTTACTTAAGCACACAACATAATCAAACATTTTTCATGACAATTCTTTATATTTAGTTATTATAGAACTGTGATAAAACTTATATTTAGCATTTCTGTAGTGCAACATATTTTTACTTATCTGTTGACATACCAATATAGCCACAATAAGCTACCAGCCCACTTATTGGTCTAGCTCTACGGTTCATATACAACAAATATATACTTTACAGTTTCATACCAACAGGAAATGATGCAAGGTATCAATTAAACTGACAGATACATCACTCTCTGGTGACCAGGACACACAGACGTGCATAAACACACTCTCTTCTCGCCCTCACTGTCTTTGTATCACTCACACACACACACACACACACAGAGGGATTTCTCCTGTGCAGTTTGACAAAGACCAAAACTGCCAACACAAAATGATTGGCTCCCACTCTGTTAAGTCAGGGGCTTAACAAGGGGCTGCATTTGTAACCTGATAAATCAAACAAGAGTAATTCATTATTATCAGATTAATCGATATAATCATTAGTGTCAGCCCTATTTCCGCGTGACCAGTAGTCTGGTGTGATAGGTCAAATGGAAGTTTAAAGTACTGTCACAGGGCTGGTGTGTAAAAACCTGTCAACTTGATGGACGAGTAGAAACTCAGTCAGCTGATCGGTCGACTCATCACTCAGTCAAGCTGTCCCATTAGAAAGAAATCCTGACACGTAGGCAATCAAATGGAGAATAATGAGATTTGGCAATTTCTCCTTTTACTTATCAGGTTGGTAAACCTTTGCATTCACAGACGAACCACACCAGCCAATCAGCTAATCTGTGAGAGTCGGTCAGTCAGCTGGCCTGTTCTCCACGCACTCTGCAGTGTGGATGGTCTGCGGTCTATAAATAGCTTCAGTAAGAGCGGATGGCTGTGAGGGTTTTCCATCTGCCTGTCACTAACCCAAACAGCCCCTTAAAACAGGCTGTTAGTGCTGGAAACACCAGCTGTCTGCTACGCCCGCTGCATGTGGGGCACACGTAAATCATGTTGGACATGCACACACATATGTTCACATACACACCGGAAACATATATGCACATATGAACAGATGTATAAAAGCAAGCACAAGCATACATACTGTACACACACACACACACACACACACACACACACACACAGATACTGTAGATGAATAACCACAGGTTTATATACACACATTTATACTGTATACTGTATGCTCAAACACACATAGGAGACACACACATACACACACAGCAGTAATTCAAAACAGTTAAGAAACCATTAACATGCCCAGAGGGGGAGGTGTCGTGTTTATTTAGGATGACATATCGTGTTTAGCTTAAAGTGCTAAGAATAAATAAACTTTATTAAAAGGGAATTGTGTTACTGTGAGGTTGCGGTAATTTAAAGACGCACATGGTGTCTACTGTACAATATGGAAAGTAGAGGAGATATGAGGGCATTTAACAAGAAAATACAGCAAAGAGGAGAAGAGGGAGGAAGACACCAGAGATGGAGAAACTGTTCCATTTAAATGATGTACACAGGCACAAATTTTTTCACACAACAGGAGATTAAATTAAAAATTACAAATTGGGTAAGTAGCATGGCTAGAAAGAGGATGATGAAAAACACAAATTTTTCTTTATGAAGGTAATTACTGTGTTTATAGCGACAATGGTACACCTAGGTCTAGTGATGCTGAAATGCTGTCATATACCGCAAGTGTTGGGAATTTAGTTTGAAACTATGTTCATTTAACAGTCTTGTGCAAACTATTTCCACGTTTGACGGTTTGTTTGCTTGGCTTGTTGGGTCTTCTCCAGCTGGTGAAATTTTAAGGCTAAAAACATGTAAATCAAATGACCTCCACTGCCAATAAAAGGCATTAAGCTTGTATTTCTGTTTTTGTAAAATGTTGCCTGAGGCTGATTCCTCTGCAACAACACTGTAATACTCAGATTACAGCAGCATTTAATAGAAATACTAATGCAAAACTATGAGTGTATTCTTTATGTTAATATATATTTTTATAGTAATATTTATTTATGTCATTATTGCATTTATTAAATTACTCAGATGGGATTTTTTTTCTTTTTTGTAGAAAAATAAGATAATCCCAGTGTCAATATCATGTGGTCAAATCCAAAGGGGTAGAAGTCTGACTTTTTACTACTGGGGGACCCAGTCAAAAGAAAAACTAAGGTTACACAATGTAAATTTGAGAAAACTGAAAAGATAAAGTACCATAAATTAAAATGCATTGTTACTTATCACAATAAAAAAGTAATCAAACTACTCCAGTAATGTTTATCCATGATCCAAATAAAAATATCTTCCAGCAGTTAGCAGTTTAATGTGCATGTGTAGATATGAGATACAAAATGACACAATACAAAGATCTCTAACTAAGTTCAATAAGAAACCAAAGAAAGCTGGCATGAGACACAAATTTATCACCGCATTTGCTTATAGATCTGCCCAATGTCCAGTATAAACAGCATGCAGACTGTGTGGCAGCATGTGTCTGTGTGTGTGTGTGTGTGTGTGTTTGTGTGTGTGTGTGTGTGTGTTTTTTTTGGGGGGGTCCTTGTTCACACATGATATGACACACTGAGAGAAACAAGAGGTGGTTGGTAACAGTGGTTGGGTTTGTGTGGTGGTTATTGATGAGTGGTTTAGCACCCTCTGAATCACCCTCTGTTGGTGTCAACTCCCTGCAGAAGACTCTGCGTGTGTGTGTTACATGAGTATGTGAAATGCTTCTAAGTTTGTCTGGCAGTTTTCCTCTCTTGCAGTCTGCACAGTCTTTACTTGCTATCCAGTGTTTCTACTGCCTGCTATGTAATAATATATTAATCCTGTTACACTGCTACTGTCATGGCTCCTAAGTGTAACATGCTAACATTTAGCATATTTTGCTAAATCACTAACATATAAGTAATTAGATGGCTAACTGGCTGTTTGACTGTCAGCCCTGTGAGTTCACACTGAATGTGAAGCAGATTTTGCTTGGACTGTTTGTGTTTATTCTCCCAAAACAGCCACTGTACAGATTATATAATAATAATAATAATATATAAAATTTGATTTATAGAGCACTTATAAAAACAAAGTACAAAGTGCTTCACAGAGAGAGAAATAAAATACCACAGTGAATACAAAATACTTTTTTTTTAAACAATGAAATAGACAGCTCAGGTAAAATCAGGATATGCTTTCCGATAAAAATGTGTTTTGAGAAGAGACTTAAAAGAAGACCCTGACTCAGACAACCTAATTTCTTTGGGCAAGTTGTTCCAGAGCCTCGGGGCCCTGATGGCAAAAGCTTTGTCCCCCTTAGTTTTCATTCTGGACTCAGGAGAAGACCCCTGCCTGAAGACCTCAAACTACGTGAAGGTTCATACGGGATTAAAAGGTCTAAAATATAGTCTGGAGCCAGGCCATGAAGAGCCTTAAAAGTAATCAATAAGATCTTAAAATCGATCCTAAAACAAACAGGGAGCCGATGTAAAGAGGCTAAAACAGGTGTGATGTGATCGTACCTCTCAGACCTGGTTAACAGCCGAGCAGCTGAGTTCGGTACAGTCTGCAGTCGTTTCACAGTAAAGTAAATGTTAGCTATAGCTATCTTGTAGCTAGTTTGAAAATGAAAAAAATCTGGTGTTGTGGTTTTGACAAGGAAGAAAAATGCATGGAATAAAAAAAGACTGTATCTCTGTGTCTGCTTCATTATTTTTGAACACTTTTTTAAAAAACTGTCCATCGTGAGTCCAACAGTGTTGTAGGAGTGAAATGCTAAATTGGTGGAGTAGCCTACTCTTTTAAAGGAAGAGAAGGCTCAGCATGTAACACTGATAAACATTGATATGTGTTTATATTGGTATTTCTAATATTAGGATACTACCAAAAGTAAGGACTAATAAGATAAAGTAAATTTAGAAAATACTGACTTCTTTAATGAGTGACATGACCTAAAAACTGTCCCCACAGAATGACTAAAGCTGTGAAACAACTGACTGTTTGCTGGTACAGGTTGTTGGTTTTTAATGATGTGCTCAGTTATACTTTATTTTTTGTCACGAACACTCACCCATGGGACACTCCCACTGAGGAGGTGTGTGTCTGTATTTGTTTTTGTGTGTGCATGTACTATGTGTGTTTTTTTTTTGTTTTGTTTTTTTATATTTGCATGTGAGTTTATGTGTACTGGGAATAAAGTCTATGTGTGTTAATGTGTGCATGCATGTGTGTGTGCATATTTCCCAGTGGACAGAAAGACAATGAGGCAGGGAGAAACAAATATGATGTGTCATGGTTCTCTCCTCAGGGGGGTGAGACATCACAGCGATGACTTTGTCACTCATCAGTGTTCTTAAATACACACATACAGTACATACACACACACACACACACACACACACACACACGCGCACACACACACTCTACATGTACGCAATTATACACAGAAATTAAACCCCACTTCAATTACTTTCATTTCACATGTACACCACACTCACAACTGACACACACCTGCCTACGTTAACTTTTGTTTGCATGCACTCATCCTCCACCCAACATACGCACACACCATGTCAACATCCTGGGGACAAAGGTCACCCTAAGCTCTCAGGTGTCACAAGATAGAAAGAGACAAAGAGAGAGAGAGAGAGAGTCCAAGCATCAAAGAAAGAGACAGTAAGCGAGAGAGAAAGAAGAGAGAGAGAGATGACACAAGGAAGAGAAAGAAAAGGTTGAGAGGACAGGAGAAGAGGAGGAGAAGAAGAATGAATCATTGCGGTGACAGTGGCTCCCACATGACCAACCATCCTCAGGATGACTGGCCAGCTCTGCCCGTGTCACATGCATTGTTGCTGTTTCTCATCTAGCTTCACAGTGCACAAAAAAACAAATAAAGCACCCTTTCTTTGTACAGTATATTCATGTATTGTGTGACATGTATATTTTTCATTCCATTTTTACAGTATATCCTGCTGTGGTTATGTGTTCTGTGTTGGGCGAATCCACCTTCAAAATTCCAGTTTTAGAAGCAGTTAATGTATCACTTACCTGTGGCTCTCTCACTCTACTTCTCTTAAACTCTTTCTCTCTTGCAAGCATCGTTTCTATCTTTGTCTCACTCAAAACACACAAAAGGACACACACACACATTCATTCTCTTACTGTCACTTAAATACACACCGGCACTCTGAATTAAATTCTTTGCTGGTATACCAAACCTAAAGTATTATATTTATTATTATTATAATATTGGTTAGATGGTTATTGGTAGTTTTAGCTCATTTGAAGTTTTTTTTTCATTCAATCTTTATTTAAATCTCGAGGAATCATTGAGGGCGTGCCCTCAGTACAAAACAGAATAAATACACACACACAAAAATTAAGAAAACAAACAAACAGAAAGCAAGTATGTATGTACTATAGGAAAGAAAGGAATATATGTAGGAAAAAGGAAAGAAAGCTCTGTCTCACCTGAGTTGTCTGTCCTTGCAAACGGCCACCATGACCAGCAGGTTTCCCAGAATGCTCATCAGCATGACCAGAGACAGGAAGCAGATCAGAGCAATCCGCTTTGGCATGCTGTCACTGTGGAAATGCCAAAAAAGACAGAACAACAACAACACATCAGTTGCAATCTGTAAAGTGAAACTACAGTCTGTATCATTTACAGATAAGAGTGATGAAGAGCAGAAAACTTGAGCTGCACTTAGACAAGATTTTTATGTAAAATCAATCTTTCTTTTATCAGCCTTTATCATGAAGTGGAGCTGCATCAGTGAAAACTAATCCTTTCCCAGCTGTTTGACTCAACTTTTCCAAATGATGTTAAGGTATTGGTGCAGTCATTAGCAGAAAAACTCCATCCAGGGAAAGCTGGATTTATATGTAATAAAGTTTCTGTTGCTCATCAATTTGTCTCAAGTTGTAAATCTGATATAACACCACACTATAAACCTATAATGGTGAATCTACTGTATATGATGTAGTGGAAAGTCATTTTTAAAATATTTATTCCATATCCACAGTGAAATTATACAAATAGGCCAACAGGGTTTGGTATTTATGCTTTTCTGAAAATTGCTATCATGAAAACATTCAGGTGCCATTATTATTATTGTATTATATGTATATATATATGTATTATTGTTGTATTTAGATCTCCTCCATCTCCAAGGTACCCTACTTGGTCAGAGCAATCAGCCGAGCAGCAAAACTGAAACTAAATATCTGTTTTTCTACTGTTACTGATTGCTTCAGGTTGTGATTCCACCTACACAACAAGTACTTGAAAGGTTTATCACAGGAAGTAATATATTGCACATTTGTGGTTGATTAGTAATAAATGAAGAAGAGACTGGCTACGTTAGCATGAGCTGCAACAACCACCATGGCTGAACAGACAAAGAAATGAACACCATCTACAGAAACTCAACTCAAAACGTTTTTGCAGTCAGAGTCCCACCCACGCTGTTTGATTGACTGACAATACATCCGTCACAAACTGATCGGTTAGGGCAGTTGGTTAGATTTTCAGTTGACACAGAAGCTGCAGTAGTGGTTGCTAGGAGCAGTTAACTTGACAGTGATCAAAGAAATGTGTCAATTCAAGAGCTGTTGTTTTTGTAAGTTGACTTACAACAACCTGCACGCTTGTCTCCCCCTTTCCCCTTTCTTAATTCTGCCTACAAAACTCTGATTGTCCTGATTGTTGTTTTTCCTATTTCACCTATTTGAATCTCTGAAAAAAATCAAATGTGTGCAGCAATTCAGAGGTCTGGAACCAGGCTATTATAAAGATACCATTCCAGCTTTACATACCCTTTTATGCTTTTAATTTTCTTGAATTCTGAACTGAAAACTCAATACGTTGACCTTTTCCACTCAGATTTGGGTATGAGACTCTGCTTACTCTCTTGCTGTCATGCCTCCCGGCAATGTGCTACTGCTGCGGCTGTTCATATAGCATTTCATAAGACCCACCTCCACCCCACCTGTAGGCTCTGAGTTTACCCTAGAGAGGAAGTTAGATATATTCTTTATTGTCCCTTCCAAGGAAATTCGTTGAGAGAAAGAGCCTCACATAAATACATAGATACATAAATACATTATACACTGCAACATAACTACACACATACCTATACACATAGCAATAGCAGGAGACCAATCATTTTGGAGGCGTGTGTGTGATGCGTATGAGTTTGTTCCTATGGGGGCAGTTAACATGGTGAAGAAACATTCGGAACAATAGAGGAGAAAGGCAGCAAAAGTGCCCTCTAGGTCGCCCTTTCACTGGAGAAAACGCAATGCGATGCCACATAGGCTGCCCTACATGCTATAAAATTAGTTGGCCTCCACAAGCTCCTACATGCGAGACAATGTGCCTTCATGATCCCTCTATAGTTGAAAATGCCCCTGTTGTGTTTTTTTTTTTCTTTTTCTGCGCATTGGTGCCCCACCGCATACAGCTGGTGCCCTTTTTTATTTTATTACCCCTGTCCCTCAAACAGCCTGAATCATGGCATCCTCTAACCACTGGCTTTAGGTCTGGGGCTAGTATCGTCACTCCCCCTCAGAGCCTAGAAGCCTAATGCTGCACATACTCTACATTTACATTTAATAATCCACAAATTAAAACCACAGTAGTAACAGTGAATAAAACTGACTCCATTTTGAAATTGAAACTTTTGCCGATATCTTTATCTTCTAAAATATCCTTTCAGCCATGTCATCACTGTTGCAAGTGTTGGATGGCATAAAACCCAACATATTTGACACTGGACATTCAATTTAATCAGAATCAGAATCAGTATCAGAAATACTTTATTGATCCCCGTAGGGAAACTCTTTGTTACAGTAGCTCGCCTTAACGTCAGTGCACACAAGAAAATGATATGATACACTATAAACACTATAAAACAGGTCAGAAATAAATTAAGTATCATGTCGGTATAAGTATAAGATAAACTAAGTGTCGAGTACCAAGTGGGTTTACTGGTTGATGGTGAAGTACAGTATAAAATACAATGTCACTAATTATGTAATAAATAATAGTAATAAGCAGAGGTGCATGTACTGTCGAAGAGTAATTGAGGTATATAGTATCAGTTCATTAATTGAATTTTACACAACTAACATCTTTGGCATTTCGTCAAAGCTTTCATCAAGAGTGACTGACAATAAGTGGATCATTTTTCAAGGATTATTTGATAGGACACCTCTTTGTCCAGCGTGAAGAAAAGAAAAGGTCTTTTTTCTTCTGATTCAGGCTGAAAAATAAAGTTAAGAAGGCCAGATGCAGGGTGCTAATTCACCATCCACCATGGGGACATTATATATTTTATGGGATAAAACTGCAGACATTTCAATTTTTGCTCCTATACATATAACCTTGGCATTGCTTCAACAAAATGTCTTAAGGTAAAGTAGCCAGCATGAGTTATGAATCAAAGCCCTCGGAGTGAGGTGTGTGGTTTAAGAGCCTGCTGAAAATTACTTGTTTAATCTCAGACTTGTTTGACATTGGTAATGCATTACAGTAATCCTCCTGAAGTTTGTGGTCTCTCATATTTGAAGGCTTGACAGTGAGGAACGGGGTCAGCGCACAGAAACGCACCATCACCACTGATTTTAAACAGCAGGAGTGAGAAAAACTCCATTACACAACCATAATCTAAATTTACTTCTCCCATGCCTTTGTCCTACAGAAGAACACAGGTTTGGGGCCAATTTATGTGTGGTTTTTATGTTCTGTTCATGTTAACTGTCATATGCTAATCCATGCCTTTACTGTATGATTCACTGCTGGAGTCAGGAGCTGCACGCCATCCCTATCTGCCAAATTATTTTACTCTCACTATCTGAGGTTCAAAGGCAAAATGATAGTGTGCAAATGAGGCTTGTTCTTTGATCAGTGGTGCCAACACACTAATCAAATCAAATGGGAACACTGACAGCTTCTCAACAACATTACCCCCCCCAAAAAAAAAAAAGTTAGAAAGGCCTCAGTAACACCACACTAATCTTCTTTCATCTGAATTTGCTGGCTACACAGTCTGACCTTTCCCCTAAATGAGACATTGATATTCATGTTATTGTAGTAGCAGCTACCTTTTAACACAGCCGCGGGTATGACAGGCAGCATACAAATTTCCCCTTTCAAGCAAGAGCCTCACCTCATTTTGGATTTTACAATGCATGCAGAAGTAAGAGCAGTGCTTTCTCTCTAAGCTTTGAAAACACACACTGACTGATCATTAGTTGCCTGTCAACTTCAAATTCTAAAGCTGCTTGCATCTGCTTCCTAATTCTTAAGGAAAATTAAGCTCAGAACCCAGCTGTCCACTGTAAAAGTTTTTTTTTAAAGATTTATTAGGCTCGAAGCTCTTATTCAGCAACAATATTGTTACCTGGGAGCTGCACAGTACAACCACAGCCTATTCAGCTTTGATGCTCAGTTGCACTTTGAGATGCTGTCAAAGGAGAAGTGATTTTCTTTCACACTACCCACCATAATTTCCCTGCCGACTCACAGACTTGACCCTGCAATCTTCCAGCCAACCCTACTCATCTAACATTGAATTGGTGATTTGGCCAAAATGTCTAGGTTAAACAAAATTTGGTTGAAAGGTCAAGTTTAGACATAACCTAGTGTTATCTAGTGTTTAGCTGTTCTGAATGTACACACTTTAAGGTGGGGCAAAAAGACAACTGTCATAGAAAGGGGCAAGGTGCAAAAATCACAGCGCACACTCGATTCATGGTGTTGTTCACACTGAAATTGACTGAAGTAGCTGTGTGAATGAAAGAGAGCTTAAAAGAAAAGTTCAAACCCTGCATACTTTCTTAGCTTCAGCCACCTGGCTAGTTCCTGGATATAGAGGAAACGATTATCATATCATATTAATCTAGAAATGAGACGTCAGTAAGTGCTAGTGTAGGGTGTCCAGGTGTAGTCTGAACCTGTGAATCTGCTGTCCTGACTTCAGTGGGGACTTCCTTCCACCACTGTGGAGCCAGAACAGAAGAGCCTTGACTAAGATGAGTGACCACAAGGTCCTTTGTTTGTTTGACGTGCACAGCACCAACCATCACTGGCTTTCCATGATTACATGAATCTTAAAAGGTGAGATATCAAGTTATGTTTATTTGTATAGCCCAGTATCACATAAAATGTCTCAATGGGTCTTGCAGTAACCAAGAGGCAAAATCCAGCCCAAACTCTCTAAAACTCCCTAAATAAATGTCATAAAAAACCTTATGAAAGAAAAAAGTGTTTATCAAGCTCAGCAATCATATTTTATGACATTACTTTATTTGGATGACAGATGTATCTGCACTGTGCTTTTATTTAATTTTAACGGCTAATACAAGTACAATTAAACATTTTCACTGTGTTATTTATCAAATAATGAATTACATTAGTCAGTGCAGGCACATGCCTCTGCAAGCGCTTGTATAATTAATTTGTGTTTAGGAAAAACAGGAGCCCATAACTTTTGGGAGTTGAGGCAAATCTGCAGAAAAACAGACAGTGCTGTGTTCTGACAAAATACACTGGCAGGTAAGATGTTAGAGGCATTTGTGACAACTATGTTCTGTCAATCTGCTCTTTTCTATTGCTTTCTTTTTGCACCGCACCATGCTAAATTGATTTTCCAGAAGTATGAAGAACTCTGTCATTTGCTCTTAAATCCCACTTTATATGTCGGTGAGCATGTGGAAGACAGAGAGAGGGAGAGAGATTGCAGAAATGAAGAGCCAGAGGTAAAAGGAAAGGCCTGAGCGAAAAAAAAAAAACTTGTAACTTTGTTGACACCCGATACACATGAACTTTGACCTGCAGCTAAACTGAACTTCTGGTGGGCAATCAGCAAGCAGCAGTCTCAATTAAGCATTCAGAGGAGGGGTGACTGGGGAAATACCTTCTCCAGAAAAGAAGCTTTAAAGCTCCAATCCGTCACTGGACAGCTGGTTTACTTTGCTGCCCCATGAAGGCAGAATGCACACACACATTCTTTGCTTAATTTCTACACAGTTTTGAGGGTCTTGAGTGATTTTGATGTCTCTGCTAAATGTGAGGCAAAGTCTTTTAAAAATAAATGTGAAAAAGATATCTCCTCAACTGTGTCAGGAAGTAAAAAAAAAAGATCCCACCTCAATCACCTACACTGCCTCAGAATATTGTCTGCACCACTGCTTTCGCAGCTATTCTGGAGCATGGCTTTAGCCTTTAGAGCGGCTCCATATCAGGTGGCTATACTGAACAAGCTGCTGAAGTGCCGCTGATTGGATCTAAAGAGCAGGCTTTTTTCAGCCCTGATGACCAGTCAGGAGCCTCGGTGGTCCACACAGATATCCTGGAATAGCTGATGTTGCAGGCAGAGAGCTTGTTGTGTGAGGCAGGGTGAGAAATCACAGAAGCACACTTGAGTGATTCTGCATGAACCGTGTGGTCTCTCTTTGTTCATGTACGATAAAACAGTAGCCGTACAGCTGGGCTCGGTAAGGTTGATGTGTAAGTTAGTAATAAACAACGAGCATTGTGGAAACCCCATACCAGCATGCTTGTGAGTTTCTACTCATCTTCTTCCATGCTCTTCAAGCTACCTTAACCAAGAAACACAGACCCAAACTGTTACACCACCTTGCACTAGTTGGTGCCCACCTCAACCCTCAACTGTAGCTGATGTAATCAGAAACTGCAAAAATTCCTCAGGCTTTGAAAAAGCAGCTAGTCTGGAATATAAAAAACAGTACTGTTTACTTTTTTATCTATAGTTTTGGTCTCATTATTTGTCTTTTTACATTTTACTTTTCATAATTAAAAATAACACAAAGGGGGAAAAGAAACTAGTAGATTGCTAAAACATGCAGAGCAGAGTGCACAGAGGACTATATCCAGTGCTGATACATAATTTAAGTGCTTCCCTTCTCCTGAAATCTCGTGTTCATCTGAGGACACAACAGCATCAGGAAACTTACTATTTCTGAGTGAGAGGTCCTACAGGAAAGTGCTGTCCTACAAGAGGGGAGAATTTAAAAGAGCCAGCAGGGTGGGACTGGTTGACCATAATGTTCTGGGCATTCACAGGAAGAAAACAGTGGGATGAGCACTGCTGGTTATCCCTGACGCTATTCACCTATTTTCAACAGAAATACGGACACAGCCAGTTGACGTTTTTTTGTGCGAGACTTCTGGTCAGGCACTTCCGGTCATTGGCTAGCTAACACAACAACTCTTTGGACCACTATGGCTTCAAGAAAAACCGAAATGTTTTGTGCAGTTAAGGGTTGCCATAATAACTGGTACAAACAATATTTTTACTTGGAGCAGGAGTGTTTTCAACCGCCGGATACCAGAATCAGAATTGGAAATACTTTACTTATCCCCGAGGGGAAACTCTTCTGTTACACCCGCACGTCAGTGCACACAGGAATAGAAGTTCTAAGCAAATCAAATATAATACACTATAATACAGGTAAAGAGTACCAGAGAAGTGGCTAGGCTTACTGAAGCACCAATGAAAACTCTAAGGCGACATCTTTGAGTGGTGAGCAGTTTGAATGGCTACGCTAGCTAATGCTAACTCTTGTTAATACCATGAAACTTAAATTAAAAGCTGAGCACCAATTAAACACATTTTACTGGTCGTGTGTGGCTACACATTTTGTCAAATAACGCAGGTCTCAATTAGACATTTGGTCTGTTTTTATAGAAGTCCTTTGGATGTATAAAACCTCTTAAAGTCCACTGGGTCGCCCGCTTGAGTTACTTCAATCGTGCATACAAATATAAATGTTTAATTTTTTGTCAATATGGACATGCTAACGATACACATTGTTAGATCGGTTAGATTCTCCACAATTCAATCGTTCAGTTCATTTTACAGAAACCATGCGTAAGGGTCCACTTTCAAAATAATCAGACCGTTTTTTTTCATAAAAAATAATCCAAGTTGTGGATGATGTCATGTGAAGTCCATTGCTCACTTGCCTGCTAACTTTGTTTGTCAAACTATGACCGCACGTTAACTGACAAACAATATTTTCTGCTTCCTGCACCTTGTTGTTGGGTATGCTTGTTTTCGTTACTTTGCTGGCTACAAAATAAAAAAGTGCCTGCACCTTTCCGTAATTGCAAATAAAAGGTTGAAATAACTACGGTAACCTTCAGCTTTCATCCTTTCTAATGTACTGTAGGCTACCAGTATTTTAATACGGGACACGCTTTCTCATGTTATATGAAGCCATTTCTTCATGTCATCCTCCCACTCGTTAATAGTTTGAGGGTGTGGCACCAACCTGCCATTTTGATTTTTTCAAAAGCCAGTAAGAGGTGCGAATGTCAATCCAAGACTTGTAAGAGCTTCAATTGCAAGTCACGTCAGTTGTTTTTGCAGAAAATTACTGTGACTTTTACTTCTGGATCTCCAGAAGCCTGAAATAAGTCCTCCTACTTTGCTACTCTATGTCAGTGTGTGAAAAAGAATACTTTAAGGAGCTTAGTCTGTCTGCCCTCTCCACAAACATTTTAATATGGGTTCTTTTGACATATTATTATTATAGCTTTAGAGATCTTACTAAACCAAATTTCTGCAATGGAGGACACACACTTGCTAACCCCAAATGACCAGATCTCACCCCCATCCCATCCTGTCCGTTCTCCATCATTCAAGCCTGTTTTCTCTGTTCCTGCTCACCCAAACATGTCCACATGAGATACTTCTATCAGACCCCATGGTAGGTAAACATCTGATCAACAGGGAAGGCATCCATCTTTACATTGTCTCTTATAAAAGAAAAAAACATTTTGGCTGGGGCTGAAGGCCTCAGTGGGAATTCCTAATTGCAAACAATAGCTGTCTGGACACCAGCGTTCCCTCTCAGCAGGCAAAGACAAGCCTGCTATTATGCAGACTGGCACCAGAGGCGATGGGGATTGTCCAAACTGGTATCAAACTCTGCTTCTCTGGGTCATAAACAGGGGAAATGTGTCAGAACAGAGGGCTGGGTCATGACAGATTCTCCTGCTGGCTGGAAATATACGAGAGCGAAAGTGGAGGCCAAAAAGAGAGAACAATTACGCTTGAAAGCTCTGGAAAAATAAATTATGAAAGCAGGTGGTTCACTCAGCTGGAAAATTTTGACAAAGGACAATAAATCAATGCATTAGAGTAAGCGCCCCTGTTGATGACATTTTTCATTTAGTGGGAATGAGAAGAAATGAGCATTCTCCCACGTGCATGCTGAAGAGTTAATATGTCTTTTTTTTTTTTTACTCCATTTCTTTTTAAATTAACCGATCAAGTGAGATAACCAAAGAAAAAACTCAATATTTAACTCAATACAGTCAGAGGACACCAGTATGGAAACCATTCAACTTAACACCTGTATGTAATATTTTTAAATAAACTTTCAACTAAGAATTCCTATCAGCTCCAGGATTAATAAATGAAACATCATTTATAGCCTTTTTGTTTCAAATCTAGAATTACACACCTTTGTAGATGTATAAAATTGCCAATCAAGTTTTGACGTGGTGTTTTAGTCACAGTGAAGGTGCCTACCTCTAAACTGTTGGTCTAGGATTTGCCCTTCTACCGGAGTTATGTTTTTCCAGTCCCAGAAGATTATTTCCCTTTCTGTGAAAAGGGCTCTTTAAGCAAATGCCTTGTGACTGCTGCTGCAGCTGATGTTTGCCTCTGAACGACATGTTTGTTTCTGCACTGAGCTGAAGGGTCAAACTGGAGTTTTGTTCCAATTAGGTTCTGTTATCTTTACCTCACCTCTGGAAGAGAGGTTTTACAGCATAAAATAGTGCAAGAGAGAAGTAACAAAAAGGTAGGAAACACAATCTGGTTTGAAAGTGTTGGCAGTCAAAGAGCTTGAGAGAGCATTTAAGCATTTGTGATGGTTCCAATGACTGCAATTTAAACCTGGTTGCTGCTTTCATAGCTAGTACTGTGATGAACATTGTAAGTGACAGGCGGTCTGGTGTGAAAGAAGAGAACTGGCTTTAATACTTTTTTATTTTCCTGATGGTGACCAGCTACAGAGGGCTAGTGAGGGAAATTCTGGTTTAATACAACCTGGGTCTTATTTTCATAGTTTGGGCCATAATTTCTATTTGTAATGAGACCACTGTACTCACCAAGTAAATTGTTGAGAAAACTAAAATAAAGTCTAACCCCCAGGTTAGACAAACTTATTTGAAAGAGAAAACGAATAGTAAAATTATTTCTGAAACTGTCCTTTGTAAACATTCATCACAGTTTACAGACTGACTTACTCTTCAACTTTGACCTATGTACTTGCCGTAGTTATGTAAGCATATTTTTTTTGTAATGTTCAATTACAAAATTTACAAATTGCTGTTAAATTATAACAGCCCAGTATCGCTAACAATTACAACTCTGCACCTCACTACTTATGTCCAGACCCAACGGTCAGTGCTAATGCAGGAAGTAGCGTGGTGGAAAGTAGGGTGTGGGGGTCGGGTTGGTGGATGGGCACATCTGCATTTCATGCAGGAGACCAGAGTTTAGGTCCTGTCAAAGACCTGCAGTTAGCCTTTGTATTAACCGTAACTATGATCTTTTTCTAACCTTACCCATACAGTAGTTTCTATGTTCAGCTATTGCAGAAAGCGATAATTTTTCAGACACTGGACGTAAAAACATGTTGCTGTTGAACGTATCCTGGTGCTTGGCAGAATTATCCATTATCGACATACTTGTCTGGCAACAATTATAACTGACATTTTGGGTGCGCTCACTTTCGGTTTTACCTCCAAAATAGTTAATTGTAGTAAGCTCTTGGCTTGTTTACAGCCAGTTTGATTGTCTGCGCATCTTTCTTACCCTTTAGGACTTCGATGTGGAGATGTCACCATGATCCCACATCTCAGCTGCTACTCAAGTACAATGTGATCATAACTGATAGAAATGATTAGAGAAATTACAAAAATAAGATCCAAGTTGGAATAAACTGGGATTTTTATTTAAAATACCCCTAATTAATGATAAGTCACAAAGCAATACAGTGTTTGCAAAACTATATTTTTAGCAAAACAATGCAACAAAATGAGACACAGGAAAGTAAAACAAAAAGCACTGAGATGGAAAATAAAATTTAAAAAAATCAGGGAACATTTAAAAGTCATGTTTATTTTTACTGCCAGTCATCACAAATATTTTTCAAAAGACCTCTTCTTCTACAGATCTAACTCATCAATAATCAGTCACAAAGCAAAATGATGCAACAAAATGAAACACAAGGAACTAGAGAAGGTGACAACCTGACTTGACCCGACATTTACCAGGATAAATTAACAGAATATTTTTGGTTGTGATGATGGTTTATACAAGCAAAGTGTTCATCTGATTGTTTACACAGCTAATTGAAACTTATTAAAGCTTGCTCTGTGCATCCATCATCATGATTGTAAATGTCAAGTTCATGTAATTCCCTCAACTTCCCTGTAGCTCATAACCTTACCAAGCTCACTGTCTAAAACCCAGTAAATTCCCCCAGTTATCTCAGAGCTTTTAAACTCAAAAGCTCAGAATTAGTCTGAAACACAGCATGGCTCAAGGTGCCTCTGATTTCCAGCAATCAATTTTTGACAACTTCCCAAACACATATGAATCATTTTCACCTCCCAAAATAGAGTTGAGGCTGAGGCTGTTTGTGCAAATTCAATGCTGTAATTGGACCAAATGTTGCAGTTAAAGGAACGATGCTTGCAACAAAATGGAGATGAAATACACACAAAGACCAAAAATTGACTGATTCAGCAGAGATCTCTTAAAAAGTGGAAAACATCACCTGCACGAGATGAACTGCAGAATACACAAGAGAAGCAATCATTATCATCAACAGTGCACAATTGCAATCATTCAGTCACGTACACACACACACACACAAACACTCACAGTGTTTCACAAGATCTATTCAGACTCCTCAAACTCACAAACATGAATACACACATATTCATTTGTCTATCAATCAAAACCCATTCACTCCCTCTATTTTGGCTTTTTCTCTTGACGATGTAGCATTACGCCTTTTTGAATAATGACACTACCTCTCTCTATCTCTCTCACACAAACAAACACACACAGCAACTACAGCCCCAGTCTTTCCACAATTTTTCTACCTCTCTAAATTAAACCCATGCGCACTGATGTTCATCAGCATAGTAATAACTAACAATTAAAGCCAGACTGGATTTATATGACAAATTCACATCTTTTCAGTCTAAATCACAAACTAGGGCTGCAACAGAGAAAAGCATCTGAGATGCAGAAGATTCATCCTGTTTATGAATTTAAACTCTGGAGTCAGGTAAGGCCACTTTTCCTTTCACAGGATATGGTAAATCAAAATGCTGGCATGAAATGCAAACTGTTTCCTAAACAGCAAAACAATAGAAAAAGTTGGACTCCTAATGTTTCCCTGAAGGAGCCATGAACATGTGCAGTTTACTAATGTCATTTTTTCAGGGTTTTTGGGTATCAAACTTGAATTTTCAATCAGCTGCTTTTCATTGCTGGCCATACAAATTTCATATCGCTCATTTTGTTCTATGGAATGGAATGGAATCAGGGTGCTGTCAGTGTTCATACATCAAAGTTACATTTCAGGTGATTGGACCAACTTTTAACCAACTGACGAGCGCTCTCCTTTAGTGAAACATTAACTCTTCCCTAACTCAGATGAATGTGCTACTTGGTAATCTGTCTTGGTAATCTTGTTAGTTTTGATTCATGTTTTGAAACCGGGCAAGCATAAAAAGCTGTTTGCATATTTCCACTGAAATCAGTTTCTGAATCACTTTAAGGTGGCGAACCATGCTTAACTTCAGTAAATGTTTTTAACATTTCGAACTGAGAAGTGACAAGTTGTCACTTGGATCAAAATACGGCACTACTTTTTGTGTTCATCATCTAAACCCACAGTTCACTGACTGATCTGGCTCTGTTGCTTCCTAGTCAACTGCTATTTAACAATACTTGTTTTAATTGGCTGGTAGGTGTCTGTTAAAATCACATAACAAAACATCTAACAAAGATCCAGTCAGTTCAACCTCTGTTCTTAATCTAAAGCAACTGTATATAAAACTGCTGGTAACCATGGCAACGGCACTTGTGTTTATTGCTGCATTACCAAAGCCTCTGAATTGTCGACATCTTCGATATCTTCAGCAATTCAGTAGGTCTGATGTTGTGTCCATTGCCAGCTATTTCCACAGGTTGGAGATACAATCAACCAATCAGAGCTTTGTAGGCAGGATTTAGAATGGGACCGTTATCTTCCTACATAGCTAGCTAGCTACTGAGCTACATTCATGAAAAATACAGACAGAAAAAAGGTGACAAGCATAGATGAGAGTGAAGCAGCTGTACAAGTTGCTATGAGTCCATGTACATAAATAAATAACTCATATCTACTCTATATCATCTTTGATCATGACAACCAAACAAAAATGCAAAACATTTTTCCATCAGATGAAGATGATGATCATAATCATCCTTATCTGATGAAGACTATGAAAACCTAGTAAGTAGAACTTAAATTGAGATTATTGTCACATAAAGCACTTGCAGACTGCCTGTATCGTTAAAATACAGACACAACCTTTTTTGGTAAGCAGAGACAAAGTTTAATCAAGTTGTGCTCCAAGAAAAAGCCTTTGATTGGCTAGATAGTTAACCTGTGAATAGACAGCAACACTTGTAATGCAATATATGAGTGTCAATATTGCACCTGATTAAATTGAATAAGTAGTGGAAGCCAAAATGGGATTATTATCATTATGACTGAAATAACAAGTATCGTGCAATTAATTGCTCGGCCCAGGCCAAGGTTTCAGCTTCAAAAAGCCTCAAAGCTAGAAAAAAAAAAAAGAAGCAAATGACAATTCAGTGTTTCAACATCTAACATGGTGATGTATTAAATCCTTATCACATTCCCAAGCTGGATCTAATCGCATCTAATTAACTGATCTCTAATTAACCTGCATACTCCTCTCAGCTGTGAAAACATCACTTAACTATTTGCTACAATTACCTGTAATTGACACACTGTGTTGGCTCTACCACAAACTTGTGGAGGAAGACATGCTGTGGGTTCTATAAATACTGGTTGCTCAAAGAGGTCAGTAAAGATCACAGATTACTTAATGCACCTTTAAATGCGTATGAAATAATGAGGCTCAGGCTTTTTCCTCTCCGCCTCGCATCCAATCCTCCATCTCGCTTTCTCTATGCGTGAGTCACAGTTCTGAATTCAGTCAGAAGAGAAGGAAACAGGCAGCTAATCTTTCCGTTTCCCAGAGTCATTGACTAATTCCTAGTGTGATTCAAATTCAAATTAGTGACAGAACAGCGTGAGACATCAGACAACCGTTAGTGGTAATGTGGAATAAGAAGCGCTGCAAGTCATTTGAGGCTAATTGTCTTCACAACAATTTCCCGGAGGCACAAGGCGTGATTCTGGCAGCTTCCCACACGCACACACACACATGCACACACACACATCCTGAAGTTGAAGAAACACACGACAGGCCACTCAATATGAGCTCAGCTTCATCCAATTACTTTACATCAGTTTCTCTGGTAGTACATCCATTTCCCCTCCAATTATCAATCATTTATTGGCCTCATCCTGATGTCAGCTTTGCCCATAATGCAACAGAGGAAATCTGGAAATGGGTTGCACCTGGGGCCAGGTCTGACTGAGGTGGGTATTGAGACAGCGTTAAAACATGTGACCCACCACACCACCACGTCCTCACCTCAACCCACAGCCCCATTAGACAAAGACGCGCTTCAGAGGTGAGGCTAAATTACTGCTGCCAACTCCGAAAAAGACATGATTGACATCTCTTTATATGGAAATTATTCTACCATTTCAAAGTCTGAACTGTCTCCTTTTTTCATGAGGTTGAATAGGGAGCATGTTATCGTGCTACTCAGTTTCAAACCAACTGGCAGCACATTATGAGTCAGAACTGTCAGCTTCCAGTGCAAACTCTCCACACGTGCTCACTGTTCGTGCTTTGCCAAATTCAAAAGAAAGAATTTGTATCCGTTACATCCATGCAAATCCACGTTGCAGGGGAACAATTTAATTATGACAAATTAAATTAAATAAAAAAGACAGAGTCTACAGCCATGCTAGCAGCATGCTAGTGAGGCTGTACTTAGGTACAGCAGTACTTGAATACTAACATCAGCGTGCTAACATGCTCACAGTGACAATGCTAACATGCTGATGTTTAGCAGGTATTGAGTTTAGGGTGTTAGCATGCTAACATTTCCTTATTAGCACTAAACACAAAGTACAAAGTGTACAAGTTTTGAAGGCATTTAGTCATAAACCAAAGTACTGAACAAATTATATTTCTGACGCGGTGATGGTGCTAGATGAAAAGTCAGAGGATCAACAAAGTTCATCTTGAGGGGGACACAAATATGCGTATCAAATTTCATGACAATCCATCCAACAGTTGTTGAGACATTTTACTCAAAACCACAAATGTCAACCTCGTAGTGTCAGGGGATCACCAAGTTATCATGTGCCGACCTTAAGTGTGTGTCGAAATTTCATGGCAGTCGTAATGCTACGCCATACGATCGTGTTTTAGACAATAGTTTGCTGCTGGCAGTTTAGTGTAAGCCCTTTCCTGTTTCAACATGCAGGTCAGCACAAATATAGAAATACAAATGCATGTGTGTGTGCGCATTTGTGTAAGAGTGAGATAATAGCACTAATCCCCTTCTGATGCCATATTAGTCAGCTGCAGTATTATTATTACACACAGTGAAACATAATGGATAGGAATAGACATTTTCTTTTTGCGACAGATTGACTTATGTAAGTTAAATTTTCCATGTCTAGCATTAAGCTGAAACTCATACCCACATTGGGTGACAATATATGCAACAATAGAGCAAATTTTAAAGTCCAAAACCTTCAAACACACAGACAGCATGATTAGGAGGAAACAGTGATATTACATACTGACAAACTGAAAGGAAATATTTTGGTTTAATAAAGCGATACAGTCATCTTCTGAAGGCTCCTGGGGAAATTCACGCTGGTGACGGTAGCAGTCAAACACCAGTTTGGGTTGCCTGGCAGCATGTTTTGACCAAATGTAAATGACTCTGCTTTTGTTTGGTCCCCATCACATCAGCAGAGAGATGTTCAGGCCAGCCTGGTGATTAAAGTCACACAGCAAACGCCAGAGAAAAATGAGATTTTTAGTCGCACAAGGCGTTGAACAAATTGTACTGTATGTTGAATGTTAAGCCAATGTCAGTGATGTTAATACAGGTAATTATCAAAGGAGTCATACTTTTTACTGTATGATTGCTGAAAATAATTAAGTGGTAGCCATGGTAGAAGTGGTATTTATCCTTGTCTGTCATGTATTGGTGTTACAGGCAATTAGAGAGTTCAATGTAAACACAACTCAACTCTAAACCTCTCATGTTTGCAGTGGCTCTTAACCAACCTCTCACTGTTATTCACAATTTCTGATGAATGAAAAGCAAAATGTCATTTTTTTGCAAATGATTCCTCTTGGGGAAGAGTTCAATTGCAGCAGCAGTTTAGCAAAAAAAGTGTAAAGAGTGGTGTATGTGTTGTGTACTTGCCATTTATGTTGACAAAGTGTGGGGAAAACCCTAAAAAAGCAGTTTGCTTTCTCTTTGTTAAGTGTAATTAGCAAGGACATTCACGGTCTCAGTTTGGTGCCTGTTGCAAAACAGTAAAGTTAATTGATTTCTTGAATAATAGCCAAAAAATACAATAACAATAAGTGTGTACAGTAGTATATACTGTTTATTCCATTAGTATATAGTATGCAATTGGGACACAGCTATAGGGAGAGCAAGGCGACGTGCAGGACACTGCAGTTCATGGCTGTGTTATACAATGTTTTCTCTGCAAGGAGTGTTTCATTCATCTCTCTTTCACAAACATGATATTAGAGGGTCTTCTTTTTATATTGCAAGCTCGATGAGTATCTACTACTAGTTTATAAAATCTGAGCATCTTGTCATTTTAACGAAGACATTACAATTATCTTGTTAGCATAAAACATCTACAGATCGTCTATGCAGGCATGCTGTCAAAACATCATGTCAGAACCACTCAATTTTAGACATCTAGCATCAAATCAATTTCAAGATGCCAAGACAATACTCCCCCCCTTTTTTTCTATTCTTTACTGTCTCATACATTTCTTTAAATTGTATGGTAGGTGAGCAATGTAAATGAATATAAATGTAATTAATCTGCAGCTACAGCACAGTTGACTGCTATGAGTTGACTACTCGATCGCTTGTGATTGCCATATTTATTCAGGTTTTGACAATAATGTAATTTTCCGGGCATCGTCACAGTTATAGTCATTCTAAATGGTACAAATTGCCTTATTAGAAGCATTTCAGTCCTTCTTTAGTAAAGTTTTTTGACAAACAGACAGACAATCTAAATCTAAATCTACCTCTAGATAAAGTCAAACTTTGTAGCAGTCTAAGACGTGCTAACAACCTTGGACTGCTCCAAAACCCAGCAAGATCCTAGATATGATTCCACCGCCATCTTTCCCTCTGCTCATTTTTTTCCTCACTGCTCTCCACTGCTAACTACAATAAGCAACATATTTCAAAAAAACAAAAACAAAATCTATATTTCAAAATATTTGCATGAAATCATTTTGATCATGTATTCAGAAAAGAAGGGATTTAGAATTTTTGAATACAGGATGTTGAGGATGACTCATCTGAGTGATAGTAAACTCAACACACACAAAGTTGTGCTTTAGTGTAAATGTTTTTAACATTTTTAGAATATTCGAGCACAATAATGTAGCAGCATCCAGAGGATAATGTGAAAGGAAATACACTGCAGCAACTGAAGCCAGTGTAGTTTATCTCTCTTTTGTTGGATCTGGGTATATTTTGGGACTTTGGGGAGTCTCCTGCCTGGGGATGGATGTCCGCTAAAACTCTTAAGATCTTAAGATGAATGCAATATTGAGTGCATATATAGCTAAAGGGATTCCCATACTGGATTTGCTCAGCTCAGAAAAGTAAGTAGGTGTATGTCAAAGAGTCAGAGACACTGAGAAGGCTAACAGGGAAGGAGAGACAGAATTGGAAAGACAAGCAGACAGAGAGTAAAGAGAAAGAAACCAGAAAAAGAAACAGACGGCCACAATCTGAGTGAAACAGACAGCTAGAAAAAAAGGCATATATGAACAAATAGAGAGATGATGGAAAGAAGAAGAGGTGGAACGGCATTTGCAGACTTCTTCCAAATCTCACCTTGGTATGACTGACCCACATTAATCCATCATTCTGTGTCATTACATTTGCTGAGCTCAGACATGCCTTCAAACTTCACTTTAGGCCAGAAGAATCAGGGTCAAACTACTGTGAAAATGCTCCTTTCTCTATACTGCTCAGGCCTTCGGCCCAAAGTAGATATCAGTGTCCTTTGGACCTTGTACAGCAACTTGATCATCAAGTTTATTTTTCCAGACGAGGAGGACTGTAAGAATTAGTCTGTTTTTCAACACTTGTTTACCCTGTTTACCCTTAATTCACATTCGCACACTGACCTCCAGTCTTCTACTATTAGTTATTGAACCATTGCAGTAAGTGAAGATGTGGTACCTTTCTCAAGAAAACACTGAAAGTAGTGTGTAAAAAATGGTGTGCAACTGACCTTAAACTCCACAGCTCCACCTGAATGCAAACACAATTCTAATGCTAACAAGCTAAGCTACTAAATGCTGGTCCTCAATATCAGCGTGTAAGCATGCCAGCTGTTTATTTGTTTATTTTCAGGATACTCATTAGCTGATACCATGGCAATCAGCTAATCTTCCTGCACTGAGAGCATGTTAAAATGTTAGTATACTAATGTTAGCACTTAGCTCAATGCAAAACTGAGTTAAGTATACCTGAAGCTTACAAAGCACAGCTTAGGTTGATTTAAATTGAACAACTCTGACCATGTTGCTCTGAGTCTTAGATGTCAGGAAAATGGCCACCGTACAGAGGTTAAACACATTTGATTAGATAATTGTTGACATAAAAATATGGGACATAACACTTATTAAAAGGTTTTGCAGAATTGTAAAGAATAGTTTGACATTTGGGGAAATATGCTTATTTGCTTTGTTTCCTGAGAAATGACAAGATTATCATGTCTGTGCGTTAAGAATGGATCTAGAACCAGGATGCATTTAGCTTAGCTGAGGATAAAGACTGAAAGCATTTGGGATATCCAAAGGGAGTAGCTTGGACTACTAACACCTCTAAATCATAAGTCAACTTTAGAGGTGCTGATAGGTGTATTTTTGGATTTTGGACAAACCAGACTAACTGTCCCGGATTCCAGTCTTTATACTTAGCTAAACTAATCACCTCCTGGCTTCCAGTCCATAATAACACAAACATTCTCATCTAACTCTCAAAAAGTGAATGAGCATATTTCCATAAATGTTGAACTGTTCCCTTAAAGCCCTTTCAAATTTATCTGTCATAAAATATTGAATGGTTGACGCTTTTTTCCCCTAAGTGATAATGTCATATGAAAAAACTAAATGACTAGATGCAATGATCTTGCAATAATGTGATTTTCTTGAGCATGGTGCAGTGATGGAAGCTTGGCTGCTTGTCTGTATATGTTTTATGTTGCTACCAAGCAGCGCTTTTAAAGTTTAAAGACCTGGGGGAATAGCTGAAATTTGGGACGTGACACATCTACTCACAGCGTGCAGCAGCTGAGCTTTGCCACAGTAATCAATGTAAGCTGCTACACCACCTACAGAGACCACACATCCCTGCTGCTGAGCCACGCAGCCAAAGTGCGAACTTCTCATTCCTCTGATAGAGAAACTGCATGGGGTGGACTCAATGAAAGACAAATCTGCGTAACATAATGCAACAAATTTGCCTTTGTTAAGTTTATTATCATCCACTTTTGTTGGATCTATGTCAGACAAGTTTTTAAGGCATTATATGCCCAAGTGTACCAAACGTTTGTTAACTATGGCCTTAAATATGACCATAGATTTGAATCAGCACAGAGTCTTGCTCCACTGTTTTCACCTCCTGAACTATTTTCAACTTATTCACTTTGCGCTCCACAGCAAAAAACAGCCACACATATTCAAAAGACAACTTTAAAGGCCAAAGTGGAGATGGGTTCCATGCGAACAGCAGCTGAACATGGGTCATGACTGTGATCCCCTGCCACACTGGAACAACACAAATAAAGTTCTTCCACTGAAATACATAAAGTGCAAAAGCACAGATTTGGTGATTTGCGAGTAAAAAGACTTCTAGATTTTCTCATCTATGTAAATTGCGCTAAAGTTGTGAAAAGGGAAATTCTTTTAGATGTCTAGGTTACATTTGAGAGTGGTTTCAACGGTATTTCAGTGACTCTGTTTCAACGCGCAGTCAGGACCCTCTTCACAATGAAATATCGTTATTAAATGCTGTGGAAACACCAGCTATATATCTTTTACTACAAAAGTTTAAATTCAACTAAATTTTGCCCAATTTTAATCTAGATGAGAAATAGATCCATGGCTTTTTGAATATCTATCGTTTATATACGTATGTTGTATTTTTAGCTTCCCAAAGGAATTCACTCACTTTCCTTTGGGTTGGGAACTGTGAGTCTGAATCATTCTCAGAAACAGGGTATTGTTCTAGAAATGCAAAATGCTTTAGTATTTTTTCACCCATATTGTATTGAGGTAGCAGCCGACATTTCAGAGGCTAATATCTAAAAACAGTATTTTACTAGAGGTGAGAAATTACTTTTTTTTTATGATTTGGGTGAACTGAACCTTTGACATTTGGGCAAAGAGTGTCAGTGCGGACAGTTAGTTAACACAGATCAGACTAAGTGGATTTGGAGACAAATAAAACAAACAACTCTAAGTACTAAGTGGGTGACCACTACTGTTAGCTAGTGTTTTGGATTAACCACATGAAAGTTTCCTCCTCATCGCTTCTCCACCAGGAAGTAGATTTCTGATTTATAGTTACAGTTAATTTTATCCAAACACCGACTTTGTTTGTGTCTGATTCACTCCAGCTGTCCCTCCTCACCTGCTGTCTTTGTTCAAGTATGAAATTTACTGTATTAATTGGACAAATTAACATTCACACACACATACACATGCACACACCCACGTTCAAGCTCTCTCTCACATACACACACACCGTCATTGAGATAAGGCATTCCTTAGCCCCTTACCCTAACCATCACAACTAAATGCCACGCCCTAACCCTAACCTTAACCTAATTCTAGTATAACCCTTAAAACCAAGTCTTAACCCTCCAACAGCCCTTTGAAGTTGTGAGGACTGGCCAAAATGTCCTCACTCTGTAGGTAAAAAACGCCTGCCAGTCCTCACTATGTAACAAGTACACACACACACACACACACACACACACACACACACAAGCCAAAATGAGTCAGTTTCTATCCACAAATAATTCACATAATTTTTTTTTTTTTAAATTCGACTAAAAATCCTCCTGCAGGTTGTGTGAACAGCTGGACACTTGCAAAGATCCACAGATTCTGAATGAAGACTGAGCGGTGTGTACACACATTTGTATTACTATACTTGTGAGGATCTTCATTCATATCTGAGCTGTGATAGACAGATCATTTAGATGGAACCTAAATTACCTAGAACTGTCAAGTCGAATGCATACTGTGGCCAGTGCACAACTTGAGTTACATTTTTCTGATATTTTCTTTTTTTTAATAAGGGTACTTCCTTCGAATAAATATATCACTTAGTTTCTCCATCTGCAGTTGATTAGATGTGTCCTCTCTGTTGCTTGGTTACTTGTTCTCCTTGGTAAAGGGCAGCCAGTGAAAGGGCTGCAGTGTGATGACAAAAGAAATTCATTTAGCTGGTCAAATGTAAGTCAAAGGGGTTTTACTTCACACATTGTCTGGCAAGAGAGTGTGTATGAGTGAGTGAGTGAGTGAATGAGTGAGTGAGTGAGTGAGTGAGTGAGTGAGTGAGTGAGTGAGTGAGTGAGTGAGTGAGTGAGTGAGTGAGTGAGTGAGTGAGTGAGTGAGTGAGTGAGTGAGTGAGTGAGCGAGCGAGCGAGAAAGAAAGTTATTTTGTTTTGCCACAGGTTAATACTATTAAAAAGATCAAATGCACATTCATAAACATTTGAACTGACTTATCTTAAGCAGTTAACTAATCTGTAGTGTTGTGCCAAATTGCATTAAAGACTAAATGAGAAAGCCTCCCTTGCATCTTTTTAAACTATTACATATCATCAGTTCGAGATGATTCATTGAATTAGTTATTTGTTTTGTTTGTTGGCTGCAGTGTCTCTGCTGTTGTGCGTAGGACTGGGTATCATTTAAAAAATGTCTAGTCCACTGCCAATACCATTGGTTTTATCCACAAACATTTTTCTTCTTTAATTAAAAATAAACAGAGGTATTTTTTGGATTTAAAAAAAATCACAAATTTGGCCATACAAGGACTTTGCCTGCAGGAAATATAGTCTATAAGTAGCTGAATCATGACTTTAATTAGAAAATATCTGATCAAAGAGTAACGTCAAGTAATAAAGTAAGAATAACGTAAAGAACTAAAAATACCAACACTTTTTTGGCACTCAGTTTGGTTTGTACTTCTACTCTTTATCTTTTCAGGTACGGCCATTTTAACATGTCTGGAAAGGGATTGCAGATCAAGATTAGTCAATTTCAGATGACTCTGTCACATTTATATTTTAATGTTGATTGATGTGAACCTTTCCTGACAAAAATAAATTCAAATGCTTTCCTCTGCAAAGGTTTTCTTTCTGTAGGATTTTTGAATGTAGTTTAAAATTAGAAGCTCTAGAAAGAAGCCCTCACACTTTAATCCCAAGGGACTGTCACCAAAACCTGTGTGATGTTTGAGATTGCTGAATAATAACAATACATTTTATTTGTGTAGCACCTTTCATACAAGAAATACATCATTTTTTGCTTTTAAATTCTATCTAACATTTGGCCAGTTAGGAAGAACAAAAACACAATAAAAAGTGTAATAGGTCAGCAAAATGTGATATACCAACTGCTTTTTATGCTATTTCTTTCCTTTTTTTCTCAGTTCAGAGCTGATTCAACACTGAAGCGTCTGCAGAATAAACTGATAACCTGGTGTAGGAGATGCAGATTGATGTAGATACAGTGTGAATATACGGTACAACTCCGTAAATTAGCTTGGGAGGAGGCAGAGAGGGTCCGGCTTATACAGGAGAAGATACTCCAGAGCTATTTTTACCTTTCTAACTTTAAATAATCCTACCCATTGACAAAAAGAGCCAGTAAGATTTAGAGCAGGTTCAGAATAGAATCTGCTTACGTGTGCATCACTTGGAGGAGACATGAAAATAATCCAGAAGCCACCTGCACTTTGCACTGAGCATCTTGAGCTGGCCTGAGCGGGACCAACGCGACAGCAGAGCTGCTCTGCACGGCCTGATCCCTCCTGACACCCCCTACTGCAGTTCCCCTCCCACTCTGCCACTGTCGTGCTGACAGCGAGTCACCAAAATACCAAACAGACACAGGTTAGAAACAAACCTGGAGTATGTACGCCAGAAGAAAATGCCACTTTGCTGGCTCAAAGATTCACTGTGCATCGTGAGGAAAACACAGCCCAGAATGGTAAACTGGCAGATTGGAAGAAGAAACAGCCGTCCTCATTTAGAGCGGGCATGTTTGATTATTAATGAGCCAAGATCAAGAAAGACACTGTTTTTCATCTGTGTATAAAAGAGACACAGTGACACACACATAATTTGCAAGATGTTTTACTGTACATATAAAATAGTGTGTGTGTGTGTGTGTGTGTGTGTGTGTGTGTGTGTGTGTGAGTGAGTGCTGAGGCCAATTTCTCCATTTTTTGTCTCCTTCATATGGTTTCATATATTTGGCCAAGTCTGCTTCGATCCCTCTAATGGACTTTCTAATGAGCTTTTGTAGTCATCTAATTCATGAATAACTATACATAAAATAATCAAATGAACTATTATATTTGCATGAAGCACAATAAAAATCCAAAATCTGAGATCCATAAAATCCACAAAGGGGCGAAGCTTTGGCTATGACATGCTGCTCAATTGGACTATATCAGTAAAACATATTACCTACTTAAAAAGCATAACTAAAATTTCTGACAGCATTTTGCACCTCACTTTATATGATGCAATACAACCCACTCACCAGACTGGCGGACAGAATGTATGCTGCAAAATCGCCCAAAATGTATGTAATTCCGTGAAATACTGCAGTGAGAAACTTTAGCTGTCTTGAATGAAATTATCCCATTTGCTTTCGGTTTGTTTCAAACAAAATAAGCACATGAATGCAAAAACTCAAGTGATGCTACTGATGCAGTAAACACCCATCTGCTCCATGTAAATTCAAACAAACAACACTATTATTATTTAGCAGCTCACATTTGTGCTTTTGTAAGATGACTGATCTGAGGCCAGTGTCAGAATCGGAGCAGCACATCTTGAGACTGTAGGACCTCAGTGTTTTGCTGAAGGACACTTTAGCAGATTCTTATGAGAGGGTCCTCCAGTTGAAGGACAGCATGCCTACTTACTATGCTGCCCTGCAGCTTAAATAGATTTGGAAAATGAGCCTTAATTTTGGGTCAATAACCAGGTGGCTCTTTCCACAACAGAAGAGATGAAATTTGCCTTTCAGATTTGTCACTTTAAAAAAGTGACACGTACTGTTGCAAAGTGCTTTCAGGGCATGAAAATATAACTCAAAGACAAACTACTGCATCCTCTTGAGACCTTTGCCATAACCATGAGAATTTTTCTACATTGTTTTAGAATTACACCAAATCAGAAAGTTTGCATTTCTGTTCACATAAGTTTGACTAAGCACAGTGTTGATTGGTTTTCATCCACACCCTGTTTCACATGCATACACATACTCACACCAAGGTCAACAAAGCTGTGTAGATTCAGGACTAAACATCTGTCAATGAACAAAAGTTAAGGTTGTTGTGCAATTCGGTATTAGCAAAATTGTGCGCACATGCACAATGCTATTCCCCACTTCCACAGGTGGCCATGAATGGCAGTTGACACACCCTGTTTAACCTTGTGAGGATATAATCCATCACACACCAATGTACAGTGTATTGTCAGTCATAAATGTACACAGAGGTATAATCTATATCATTTTGGGGTTTTTTGGTGGGCTATGCAAACCAGAGGGAATCCATAACTCAAACAAACAACGATGTGTAAGCAGTGGGTCTAATTTAACTACTGGTCAAAGACACATACATATTTGCATTACATCAACTTCAAACTTCAAAAAAGTGAGAACATGAAGCTGAAGAAGCTCCAGTTCTTCAATTACCAAAAAGGAAGCAAAGGTCAAGGTATTAGTCTTCTTACAATACCTCAAAGAGTTTATATGAAAAGAGAACAAGTATGCAAGTACAAGTGAGGCATAAAATGAGAGCTCAGGAGCGATCACAGGTGTTTGGAGGACTTCTGATTCAGTAAGAAGCTAGCAAAAGCACTGTTTTCAGTCTACAGTGGAAGATGGACAACTACAAGCAGTCAGTGTTAAAACATCTCAAGCCAAGAGGCACCATAAGTAGCTGAGCAGTAAAGCAAATGATACAGTCAGCACCATCATGTGATCAGAGAAGAGCTGGTTTTAAATTAACTATGCGTCCGTCTACAGTTTTGTCACAGTTCATGTTATAAAAGAGCAGGTGTTTTTTCTGAATGCGATGTCTAGAAGGAACACTAAACTTCACAGTTCTTTCTCTTCGCTGAACAGGGTAAACTGTATCAGAATCATCTTTTTTTTTTTTTTTTTTTTTCAGGTAAGGCAGAGAGATTTGACTTGATGATACTGCTGCAGGAAACTGTTGATAAAGAACAGTGATACAAACTTCAGCTAAATGCTCATGTTGTTTTGACAGCGTACAGGTATCAGCTGTGAATTTTCTGTACTGCTAATCTGTATGCCACGTTCTTATCTTTATGGTAAAGCTCATGATCATTCGGCATATCTGATCTCTGCACAGGCTGAACATGTCTAATATGTACCTGATAATAATCAGGAAGAAAATGTTTTTCTTCAGCATGCATCATTTTCTTATCTCCTTGGAGGATCAAAAGTGACAAGAATCAAGAGTCTCACTTACCCCAACATACCAGCCCACACAACTCTAAAATGCTGCACTGTAAGTGCAAGTACATTTTACTTTGTAAGTCAGGTTGACTCATGAGGACTGAGGGAATAATGCTGGTTAAAAGGAGTTTGTTATTTTAGACCAAAAAAATATGTCTTTTTTTACACCAAATTTGGGTGCCTATGGGCACATTTATTCATTTGAAGCTTTTGTCCAAAGTGACGTACAAATGAGGTACAATCCATGCCTGAATAGATCAAGGAGAAGCCTTCAAGAATAAGTGCCACATTGCTGAGTTCCATGTTCCAGTCAAGCTATAAATCTGTTTCGGCTAAATTACTGCCAATACACCAGATTTAGCAAATAATCACAGCTTGTGTGGACACAGAGTGTTCTCGCATTTATCTAAGTCAGGGAGGCCAAAGAGAAAACTAGGGCTGCAATCAAACATTATTTTCATTATTGATTATTTTGCCATTCAATCAATCAAGTGTGAGAAAATAAACATAATTTCTGTCAATCATTTTATTTATAAATGTAGAACCAATTTCAGTACTGCATTTAACAGAAGAACTAGGAACCATTTAGTCCTGTTCATTTCAAAAAACAAAAACACTAACAGCACCGCTGGGACGAAATGGAGGAGTTAATCTCAGATCTCAGAAAACTTCATTCATTCGTCATTTTTATGGTGTTTATTAATTTCTTTTTTAATTCTTATTTTATACAAGCATGTTTTCATAATTTACCTGATTGCTCTTTAGTTTCTTTATTGATTAAATTTCATATTAGTGTAATTGATTCATTTTCCTGTCAGGGTTATTGTTTGGCCTTTACTGGCTCATGTTTTTGGCCTTAATTTTGTTGTTATGGTTGCTAAATAAATTACCTATTACCTTTCCTGACAGTAACACCTCACTGAAGTTTTCATGTAGCATCTTTAAACAATCATTTTAAAGCTCCATCTGTCGCACAGACTCTGTAGAGTTTAACTAAATGTGGAGGATATTCCTTTACATATTTAGTTTTGCATATCCTGAGTGTATCCTGCAGCTGTGAATTCTCTCTCCTGTTTCCCTCTCCTGGTTTAATCCCTTCCACACAGAGAAGCAGCTGCTGTGGCTTTAATCAGCAGTGTGGCGGCAGTGACGACTAAAACCACAACACAGGAACCCAAAGCAAACAGCAGCAGTATTTTCCAGTTTTCCTCCACATCATTAAAATACACTCCGGACTGCTACTGCATGGCTGCCCTCTGTATGTTTGTGTGTGTGCAGAGAATTGCGTGTGTAGATGAGATTGTGTATAAAGGATTTTGTGTGTGTGTGTGTTTGCAGGGATACCATAATGTGATTGTGTTTCTGAGTGTATCAAAGAAAAAAATATATATATTTACTGTGGAAGTCTCTGTGTGTGTGCGTGTGTGTCTGCGCGCGTGTGTGTGTGTGTGTGTGTGTGTGTGTGTGTGTGTGTGTGTGTGTGTGTGTGTGTGTGTGTGTGTGTGTCAGTCAATAAGATCAGAAACACACTGCAGCAGTACTTAGCATGTGTGTATCAAAGAGAACAGCTCTGTGTGAAAACACATGCCAGACTTTAGCTCAGAGCCACTTGTCAGCACAAATTAGCTAATTGTTCTGCACTTCAACATATGAATTATGACATATTTGTTTCAATGGAGAAGCAGGCAAAGACATTCTTCCAATCCATCTTTTAATTTTTATTTCATTTTCCTTGTCTGTGTCAAAGTTCAAATCTTCTCTGCATCCAAAGCAGGACTGACATTTTGGGAAAGTAGCTATTGAAGAAGCTCTGCTTCCTTCACATGTCCTGCTTTTCTCCTGTATTAGTGCTGCTGAATGAACATTCAGCATTCCCGTGTGATAAATGGTATAAGAGTCTTGAGCTTGGTGAGGGATGAAAGCAGGAAAATGAAGATTTAAATATTTTGCACAACCCCTCAAATTTTATTCAGAAAGTCAGTGTGAAAAGGTTACCTGTGCAGAACAAGATACATAGAAGGAGAGGAACTAAAAGTCAAGATTTGTAAAAAGGCATTGTGTTATACAACTGAAAGTAAATTAATTTCTTGACAGTTTTTTGAGAGCCTGTTTTATATGGAAATCAGAATGTCTCAGAATATAGTCAAGGAGGCTAATAAGTACCGTGTCTTGTGTGTTTTCTGCTGCTTAATGTACACTGTTTCTTTTCATTCTTGCTTTCCCTTTTACATCTGGCAACAAGCAGAATTTTCTCAAGGATGATATCACTGAATTAAAAATGAATACAAAATGTTCTGTACCTCTGTGCCTCTTCATTCATGTCCCTGAATTTCCCCCTAAAAATAGAGAGGACACAACCTTTTCCTCAATGGTAGCCACACCCA
Organism: Siniperca chuatsi; assembly: GCF_020085105.1. Lineage (NCBI taxonomy): Eukaryota > Metazoa > Chordata > Actinopteri > Centrarchiformes > Sinipercidae > Siniperca > Siniperca chuatsi. The sequence goes on along the minus strand of NC_058049.1, from coordinate 3,762,447 downwards.
TACTGAATCTTTCTGAAAGAGATGCCACGAAACGTGTGAAAAAACAGGCTGATTGAGGATCTTGTAGGATGTGTGTCGTTTTCTGAAAGGAGACGATCAAAGAGCAGGAGGATGCATGGAGGCTGGAAGTGCTATCAGTGACAGGTGGGATGAATCACCTTGTCAGGCATGAAAGGAAACGGGCTGGAAACACTGTGTAATGGAGCCCTCAACCCATTCAACACACACATACACACACTCTCTCCACCTCCTGCCGACTCCTGTCCATCTGGGAGGATAACAGATTCAGAGGCTTGGCAGATGTCAGTTTCACTGCCGAGATTTTGACGGTATCTTTAGCGTGCTTCGATTCAGATATGATCCTGCCTACGTTGAATGGAAGCCTGGGCTGTGTGTGTGCGCATTCTCAGCTTCATGCATCAGCAAATGCTTATTTGTACGAATGGAGGATTTCTTATTGAGATGACGTAAGCAGTTGCTGAATGAATTATTCAGTCTGTGATTTGAAAAAGACGGCGTACCGTGCTGGCTGCCAAGTCTGTACTCTATAGCACAGCCACCAAACAGCATAGGTAGGCTTGAATGGAGGGATAGAAAAAAGTAGAATAGACTCAGATTGTGCTGTGAGCTGCTGCCAACACTGCGGTGAAGAATCAGTGGGTCAAAATGATGTACGGGTGGCTTGAAGTGATAGATGATAAATGGATCCCTGAATGTTATGAGGAGATGCAGGGGTTCGGAGGATAAATCCTGCTACACCCTGCATGCGTACTTTATAAAAAAATAGACTGTAGGCTAAAGAGTTTATTTATTCTCACACAACAGAAGGTGCTGGTTTAGAGTGCTGGACAAATTTTGTACGTCAGATATTACTGCAAAACAGACAAACTGCACCAATGGATGTTTATTCCAACACGTGAAACGTTCTGTACAGTATGTTTTCCTGACAAGCGACCTCTTTTAGCCGTGTAGATTGTGTGCTTTCAGTAGCAAAGGTGAAGTGATGTGACATTGTTATATGAATGAAAATAATTTTTGTTGTTGTTTTTATGTCCAATGGCAACATTTATAAAATGCAGCCTTTCTACAACATTTGTTGATGGCAATACGGTGCATTAAAGGTTAGGAAAAGATCATGGTTATGACAAATTAAATATGGTTAAGCTACGGTTAGGGTAAAAAAAACTTAAAACACTTGGTTAAGGTTAGGGAAAGATCATGGTTACCGATAATAAAAAAAGCAAATTGCAGTTCTGTGATGGGAGACCTTTTCACCTCTCTATATATAGAGCACACTACTTCCTGTGTCAGCACTGGATGTTGGCTTTGGATGTAAATTTTGCGGAGCAGAATAATCCAATATGGAGGTATTTCCTGGAGATACTGGGCTGACCAATCACTTGACTAATCTGAGTAGTCCGCCTCATTCTATTCACCTGTGTGCACTTGGGTTCTCTTTGTTAACTATTACAGTTTCCTAAACTACAAAGTACTTGTTTTTTGTTTTGTTTTTTTAAGCCATGGCCATGATTATTCCATAACCTTTACCAGTAGGTTTTGTTGCCAAAGCTAAACAGACAGGTTTTGTCTTCAGAATCAGAAATACTTTATTGATTGGAACTCTTTCGTTACAGCTGCTCACTATCACGTCAATGCAGACAGGAATAGAAGTACTAATAGAATAGAAATAATAATAAATAAGTCTGCAACAAGACAATTATTTCTAGTAAGAAATGTGCAAATCAAAATATAATACACTATAATACAGCTAAGATAAATTAAGTACAACAGTGGAAACTGTCGCTACAGTTTTTCTTTACCTTCCGCTTGATTCAGTCTGTTTGTTATTGTGTCTTACCAAGTCTCGCTCAAGGTGAAGTCTCGCTCTGAAATCTCGCGACACTTGTTGCAGGAAGACAACGGTGAAAACACGAGTGAGAGTTGGAGAGAGAAGTGCCACAAGAGTTTGTTGTGTTGGAGTACAGAAAGTGTAGCTTAGCGTTATCTAAGATTTTCAATGTCATGGCTCAATATTTAGCTGATTTCAACAATGTGGATGAGGCCTTTGAATTTGATGGCCGCCCGTATTTATTTGAGCCAGAGTATATGGATAAAGAGCTCCTACAAATTGAAGAGCGGACAAGAAAAGAGCGAGAGACAGGCAACAGGCAGAGGAGGGTGAACCAGCTGCTGCAAGGCCGCGAAGCTTGGGATGGATTACATGGATGAAAAGAAATGAATAAAAAGCTGAATGCACTGAATGAATGAGCAAACAAAAGAATGAATGAGCAAACAACTGACAAATGCAATGTAACTACACAAGCGGGCAGAGGCGACTAGCTCTTTCCATCTTTCTGTTTGGTTTCATGCTGTCTGAGGCCAAACTTCCCTGTTGAAAGCAATCATCCAGAAAACAGGATCTGTTACAGGACACCTGAGGTGGCGAGGAGAGGGAAGGTGAACAGCAGAGCGAGAGGGAAAGCTGATTAGAGGAGAGGAAAGAGAAGCTCGCTGCTATCTGATCGCTCTGAGTCTGACTGACTGCATTGTATTGACTTATGGCTCGAACACGTAGGCCTGTTCCGGAATGATCGCACTCGGTGGTTGCATAAAAGTCCCTGACATGAGCCATTACATTGCAGGATGTGTTCGACATGCAAAATATTAGGTGTTGGTTAAAGATAGCTATAGCGTGACACTCCATGGATATTTGCAGGGACATCCTTCTTTTAGGCAGTGTTAGCTGGTAGAGTTTAAGGGTCTTCTTCAAGGGCAATTGATGCTTACCATAATGAGTTTTGTTGTTGAAACTTTCTTTTATAATTGTTTTTGCCATCTCACCAGTTAGTGGAAGAGCTGAACATTTTCTTATTAGCCAAGTTCATAAAAAACACAATCAGTATATTGGGCTTTTGTCAAACAAAGACTTTGACTATTGCTGCTGGTCCCACGGTTTACAGTAAGCAACCAAAAACACAGACAGGGGACACAGGCACCATTTGCCACACACTTCTGCAATGAAACAGCTATTTAAGGTGCAAATCCTTTTGATTCAAATACAAGATGCAAAATGTTCATAAAGACTGTGTTTGGTTAAAATATCTGAACATGAAAATAAAAGCAGGATTGTCATTATGGCCCTAACTGTGCAGCTTTGGCAGAACTTGAGCAACTTTAAATTTTCCACCTCTAAATTATCTCTCTTATTATAACTCAAACCTGCACTGTAAGAAAAACTAAATAAAACTGAAATATGGCCAAACTGAAAAAAGATCAATTTTAGATACAGCATGTGCAGCAGACATTGTTTTTGTTTCAATTCAACAGTGTGCCATGATGGAAAGACAGTTTCTGCTCTAAATGCATTATGCAACACTTACAGTACTGTAAATATGTAGCTGCCAAAATTGATGCAACACTACATGCTGTAACTGTGTGATGTACTTTACAAAAGCAAACAGCAAATAACATGATTAATACTAGCAAAAATGAATCATTTAGTATTTGGTTTGCATCACACCTTGTACATATGGAAGATCTACTGTATAGTACTGTTTATGCGCACATACCTGAATGGATTGATTATTGATATTGGTGAAAAGGGGACTCACGTTCCATTTGTGTACATGTGCTGTAATGAACTTGGCAATCAAAGGTGCAAATTAAATGGATATGATTTAGATAAATAAGATCATAGCAGAAATGACTCCACACCATCTGCACATCCCTATGCAACATTATTGCATTAAACTGTGTCATCTCGCCCCCTTGACAAGCTAACAGAAAGTGTTGACGGTCTCCACCAATCAAAACCTTTCAATGGCTGTAGAAGAACTGGGTTATGCATTAGGAGCCACGGTCAATCAATCATCAATCACGCTTTATTTATATAGCACCTTTCAGACAAATCAAATGCAATTCAAAGTGCTTTGCAAGGGATTGACTAAATCTAGGATATAAAAAATTGATACAGAGACTAATGCACACTAAAATAATCAGAAACTAAAAGGTAAATGAATAAAAGATGTATAGTTAAGATAGTAAAAAAAAAAGAAGCTATGTTGGCTACTAAAAAATTAGGATTCTTTGCTGGAAGGCACTTTGCACTGCAAATACCGTAATGTACTAAACAAATCTAACCAAATCTAATCAATCTAACCGATTAATCTAATCATTAATGCTAATGATGCTAATTTGGCATTGAAAATGATCTCCCTCCCAATAATAATGGATGTTTGCTAATTTATGCCTGCATTTGCATTTGTGTGTCACTTGTCTACCAGCTCGTCTTGATCTGTGTCAGCAACCAAACAAACAACATGCTAACATATGTGACCACACTACTTAACACATGTCACACTACTACATATGTGTGCTCTCCTACTGGGCTCCAGCTCTTACTGTATCTCTTTCATAGCTTCTTTAGAAAGAGGCTTGCTGTTGCAAAGGTGCGTATGGCGATGCAAATAAACAATAAGTTTTGACCTTAAACTAGCCTCTGACAAAAAGTGAAGAAGAGCAAAATGTCCACAATAGGAAGATTTTTCTTATCCTTGTGAAGTGTAGAAATACAACAACTGAGACATAAACGTGTCTTCAGTCTGTGTGTGATATTCCCATCTGTCATCATGTCTCTGGTTAACCTTTTTCTATTTTCCTATCTTTGCATTGTTGAAGTGCTGTACTTCTGCCTTTTTCTGTGTCTCTTTCACTCATCTTTTTGTCCAACTGCATTTTCACAGTGATGATATAAGAAAAATTCAAATCTCTCTCTCTCACCCTCAGGACTAAAAGATGTTAGCCAAGCGGAGGAAGCTATAAAATGACTCTTTACATTCCAAAGCAGTGAAAAAAGACCACCCTACAGTTTCAGCAGGATCCCTGCTTTAATCAAAGCAACAAGCCTGAGGGTAAGACAACTACAGAGGCAGTGAGTGGTGCATTAGAAATCCCACTGTCTATTGTTTCCTCAGCTGAACCAAAAATCTGAAGATGAGAATGTCCTTGAAGAAGGAACCAGGGCAGTCAATTCATTTTTGATCTGCTTTGAGACTGGTTTATTACACAATGCAGCAGCAGTCATGTCTGCTATCTTTCCACATAAAGAGTTTTTTAGGACAGACAACAGTTTGTGTGGATGAATAGATGAACAATGACAATCCACGTGTCGGTCAATTGTATTCTTTTATTTTGTTGACTACAATGTTTTGGCTACATATACACCTACGGCTGACAAATGAAAGAGAAACTTGAATAAAAGAGGGGGAGATAAACAATGCAGATGCTTTCACACAGGTCACAGGTATGCCATCAAACATTGAAGCTATGGCTGACAGAACTTATCTTTCATTGAAATTTTACATGCAGAGCCTGCCTCATAAAATTAAAGGCTTTGGGAATGTACATACATGCCTAACTTCCAGATAAACATGAAGAAAAATGTTAAGGTCAAATTATAAGAAAGAATGGTAACATCCAGAGCCGCCAATTTAGGTGAGTGTCCCCAGTGGAAATTTGAACCACTAACTACAACTTATACACTAGGCTGCTTTGGTCCGAATTTGCAATTGAAGGTCACATGCAATATTACAGTGTATCTACTTTTTAAAAACAGACAAACTAAATGTCATAAGTTTGCATTTGACCAAGTTAGCTATTTATCTCGAAAGTTTTTATCTGTTGTATATTAAGCAATGTGACCATTATCAGGAAGTGTTCAATCACAAATACAGTGATTATTCTACATTAAAGTTGATTAATTCTCACCTCTCACTGACAAGCTCCTCCATCACCGGCATCTGGCCTGCAGCGCTGACATTCATGTAACCATAAATGCAGAGAGTCCCTGCAGACAGAAGATCACAATTAACAAATTGACATAATCATTTATATTATTATAGGCTGAACTTTTAATTTAAATTATAAAACAATTCATGCAGTCAACAAACTCAGTAGATTACATTAACATAAACGTATTAAACCAAATCAGAATTATGCAAATGGAACAATTGTCTTTGACATTTGAAGTCCACTGCCAATTGACCTGCACTGTGTGCTACATCTGATTTTCAAGGCAATACTCTTGGATTTAGTAGACCTACTAGCTTAACCCTTTACAGTGCAAATTCATATATATGATATCAAGTAAAACTAATTTAAGTTACATGATCATAGCTGAAGGTTGAACAAATATCAGAGATCTCCTGATTGAGTAAAGTTCGGTAAGTAAATCAAACAATTCAGCAGTTGGAGGTTAACTTATCCTACTTTTTATTTGCTGCCATACTTCACTGTAATAACCACACAGTTGTAAATGCTGTAAGATATAAAGTGGAAGTAATGTTACCACCAGGTGAAGTGTAAGAACAACCAAAGCGTAAAAGGGGAAGAGTTTGTAATTCCCATAGTAATTTTTCATTTGTACCAAAAGTACAATATCAGGGCTTTTAGTTTTCAAGAAAACAAATATTTCTCTGACCTGAGTTGCAGGATTAATTCATAATTTACATTTCGTTAAGTAAAACATCAACACATTCCTAAAGTGGAGAAAATCCTGGGAAGCCAGTAAGAGGAAATAATGCATCATGGCACGATGTAACTTTACTTGTAACTCTAACTTTAAAATACATTTTTATTCATACTTCATTTCACTTGTTCAGAAAACCAGAACCGTGATAGAACAAGGCTTGACTGTTGAGTGAATGTAAATTTCCACAGCCATGAAGGCGTGATGCAGAGAAGATGGACAGCGAAGGTCGGCCTGACAGAGAGGTCAGGAAGAGACCAAGGAGGATCATGACCTGCAGATTACCCACTGAATAACAAAAGCCATTATATATGCTTCAGCCATATGGGCAGCTGTCAGAACCAGTTCATCATGTGGACATTGAATGCTGAGACGCCTCTGCACAAATCCAACAGCAGAATGAACAAAATACTCATTATCTACATTATAAATAATAACACGAAGGAAAGAGCGGTAAGCCTCAAACAACAGATTTTGTGTTATGCAGCATGAATACATTATTTTTCTGTTATTAAATAAGCAACAAAAGATTTTCCCTGGTATGGGAAAAAAGCTAAAAAAAAGTCACACAAAAACATTTGTTTGTTCTTTCATTACTTCTCTCTAGTCTTGGTAGTAATATGAAGTAATCCCAGTTTTGTGACATTCAGAATAATGCTGCTGTACATAATCTTACACAATATTCATTCTGTCTCTCGCACACACAGATGCACAAAACCAAACAAACATGCAATCATGTACATTGGCTTATATTACATCATGGTATGCTGGATTACTATCCAACAGATGGTATATGCTCAAAATGCTTAACAAAAACACACACACACACAAACACAGGACTGGCATGCAGGCAACTGTTTTTTATTTACAGCCATGAAGACAGACTGCTGCATCCCTTGAAAGTTGGTTGAATCTCCATACGGAAACTGAGCACAGTCATAATTACTAATAATATTTTTTAGGCCAGTTATCATGGGTTATCAAACAATCACCTTGGCATAATGACTTAGCCATGTCATTATCTCAAGATAACAAATGGTGCTCATATTTAGCTCGTTTTACCCCAAAAACTGCTGCTGTTTTCCTTGACACCTTTTCACTTGTAAATCATTGTTTTACACTACAACTGATAAAGCATAAATCTCACCTTTATGTGGCTAATTATGTCTTCAAGTGTGGCTATTACGACATATTTTCTGTTTTTAGTCACACACTCTAACAAGGTCTTGGAAGTGGTCAAGATTGGGACCACACAAATTTTTTCTGACTCTCTCACATTTTTCATTTGTCTTCTTGGCATCAACGTCTGCTAACATGGCATTTGGTGTCACTGTATTTCTTCCTGGCCACTTGACAGATGAGGGTGTCCAGTTAAATTCTGTGGTAAAGACATTGCAATATGCTTTGCACATGTTTTTACTTTGTATCCATCTTGGTATAAAACATAAAATGAGCTAGCAGAAAACTTCTGTTTGTTAAGGTGGAGTTTTTGAACACAACTAGCGCTATGGAGCAATGTATTTAAAAGCGAGTCAAGGCGATGTGATACATCAGAAGTTTTAGATTCCACTGATTGACATTTGGTAGTGTGCTATGAAACAGCAATGCACCAGCTAAAAGTCGGGGGGGGGGAGTCTGCTAGCTAGCATACATGGATGTCAACAATGCAGGTTTTGTGTTGCAAATGTTTTATGAGAAAGAAAATGCTTTCAACACCTTTGCTAGACCTCAAAAATACACAATACAATTTGGAGATAAACAGTGAATGTAAACATAACTTTTGAAAGAAAACTCCACAAGGTGCCTTTAAACTGGTTTTACTGAACACTTTTAGGGCTGCTTACTCTGGAAAACACAAATTTAGACAGATAAAAACTAGCCTTGCAACATGCAACAAACAACCCACAATGCAATACTCTTAAGGAATAGACTCACTCTGTAGAGAGATTCATACACACTCTTTACAAAGAGAACTTTTGCTTGTTAATATGTACATGTCTAGTCCTTGAATAGGACCCTACTTTTAGATCACACATTTTTCCCTCATGCTCACAACTTCAGTGTCTTATTATCATTGTATATCCATACATCATGGACTCCCTCCTTTTGACCTTGAGTGCATTCAAGAAAATGTCAGAGCGGAAATGATGAGGATTAGGGATTAAAGATAAGGATTAAAGAATCAGACCTTCATAAAACAATTCCCATTATGGCCTCCATTTGTTGTATTTGTTATCTATAATTAGATCAAATTATGATCATCAATGACATCAGTTAACATTATCTCACGATAACAGTTTTAAATAAATATGAGTAGCAGAAAACAGGACAAAAAATTTGCACAACACTCAGTCTCAACTGAGTCTTATGACAATGCTAGAAAAACCATGTTTTCTTGGTTCAACTTGCTAATATGAAGATATGACAACCAGAGTTTGCTGGAGAAAAGGGGAAAAGGTTAAAGGTCAGCTGTATAGACTATCTGAGCACAATGACATATGAAAGTGTCCCAGTGAATAATCTTTATGTACAAGTCTATATATGTGCCTGTCAGGAAGATTTATCCTAATATACATAAACTGTACACTAAGAATAAAGGAGATTGCCTTAATCGAGTGTCACATGAATACATGTACAGTCAGTATACTCACACAGTGTGCAGGTCTGTGCTGGTAGATCTCATCTCATATTTATTCACACAAAAGCACATGCAAATTCATCCAATGCACTAAGCCAAACAAGCATGCATGTTTGTTACAGATATGGATTCATAAGATACCTCCAAATGGCACATACTCCATTCACATGCAAAGAAAAAGCATGCACACACACAAGCTTGCCTACATTCTTTCATCATGAGACGTTTAAGCTCTGATATTTACATATTTACAGATTAAAAGCAAATCAAGTAAAGCATATTTAATCTATGGCATCGTATATTAAATTTATCTTGAGTGTGAGAAAATTAAATTCTTGTGTTTAATACCTGGACATCAGAAAGAACAGCATGTGCAGTTTGAGATTATTCTTTTTTTGCAAATCTGTTGTACTAAATATGACTGAAAAGTCTTTATTAACTCTACAAAATGTATTTACATTACACTCTCCAATAATTTTTACGTATACATGTGAAAATGTCTTCAGTGTGTATGAAATCAGCTTGAGAAATAAAGCTTTATCTTCAGAATGACTTGTGACTGTAAGAAACTACTGATATACAGGATTTGAAATGAATGCATGCCAATGGGATAACTATTTCTGAAGTGCCTGAAGTAAACAACCAATACCAAAGTATATCATCAATACATGCACTGGCAAAGTCTCACACAGACACACAGACACACACACACACATATGGCCCCACCTGGTACCCTACTAATGGGACTGGATCTAAACGTAAAATTTGGCTTCCTGCACAACAGAAGTATGTCTCTGCTTTTAGCAGAGGCTAGCTGTGCAAAGCTAATATGTCAAACCACACTGAGTGCGCAGAGATTAGTAACTGTACTATAATTACTGAATTTCAAATTGTAATCTTCCCTTAAACTACTTGTTACTGAAGAAAGTAACAGCAAACAAGCGCCTGTGTTAGAGATGTCTGGTTATACTGTCCATTTCATGAAATAATGGACACGTGCAGTATGTAAAAGAAAGGCAGGAAAAATGCACCAGTATGTACTTATGTCAACATGCGAGCTGTTCTTTTGCCTCACAAATTCCTGTACATTCCCCATTCTTGGTAATGACATTTTTTTCAAATTTTTCATACTGCTGCTCTCCTGCCTATGAACTAAATTGGAGCGCCTTGTCACCTTCAAATCAGAAAAAAATGTAATCACCAAGAACATGAATGCACAGGAATTTGTGGGGTAAAACATCAGCTCACATGGCAACATAAGTACATAGTGATGCAGATTTTCCCACCTCCTTCCTACACATGTACAACGCAGGTCATGGCACCAGTGTAACCGAACATTCATTAATCCAGAAAAGATTATTATATCATCATAAGACTGATTTGCCACCAGTCTGAAATCTCCTTGGCACTATCTTCAGGTTGCCTGCCGGCTCTGTTCTATAATAGACACAGTCGGGGAGGTGAGGCGAGTTGAACGCATGACAGAGCTAATGGGTGAGGCCGCTGAGAGGGTTTACTGGAGTCTGTCAGCTCTCATCCAGTCAAAAAGAGAGGAGGGAAGGAAAAATACAAGGAAAATTATGACAGTGTGAGAAACTGACGGAGCAAAGTGAAAGAAAGAGAAAGGTAATAGCAGAAAAGGAAAAAGAGGAAGAAATACTGAGCAAGAAAGGAGGAGACAGACGTGATACAGCAAATTGCTGCATTTTCATGCACTGACACTTTCTTAATCGGGTGACTCAGGCAAACTGATTTTGGGTCGATGCATAAAAACATAACAGTCGAGTTAGAAAACCCCAGGTAAGCTCATACTCCGGTAATGAGACACACTGTTATGATGCCTGGCTTCTTTCTGTCACTGCTGCTGTAGCATGGAAACATCTAAAAGTTTGGACTTGCACAGCATTATGGGTACATCTTGATATCAACAGAAGCCATGGCAACAAGCTAAGGCAGAGGAGCCAGAAAAACCACATCGGTTTAGAGCTGGCAGGCTGTTCAAGCAGTGGGTGGGACATCACAAGTGGACAGAAATATTCTGTTAAGAGGTTTATTCATAGCAACATGAATGGAAGACTCAACTGCAGAGTATCAAAAGTGCATCATAACAGTTAAATATTACAGCCCTGAATCCTGAGTACAGCCAATAGCCCAGTTAATGTATATAAATGGAAACCGATAACATGAGAAAGTATCAATGGTTATGTTTGTCCTAATGGAGATAAAGTCTGTTTACTCTGGTTCTGAGTCTCCCTGTAGCCAATAAGAGAGCAGCTAACAGAACATTCCTGACTGAATCTCAAAATATTTAGTTCAGCCACCAGCTGCCCCTCAGTTTTGGAGAAGTGTCTGGAAGGAGTCATGGCTCATGTAATGTTCCTGTGTTGTCACATCGATTGTATTTATTCATTTCAATCTGTATTTAAAATATTTCTTCATTTTAAAATGTGCAAGAGACTTTGAGAGGAAGATAAATAGCACTGGAAGGGTTAAAAGAATCGGATACTGTGTTTCAACATGGCGCCCCATCCTTTCCAGTGAAAGATGCTCACCAAAATTGTGATAATTCCAAGAGTACATTTTTAATCCGTGTGATGCTCAGTAAATTCTTTACAATGTGTGTGGAGAAAAGTCTTTCTGGACCCAAATGCATCACATGACCTGCAATTTCGACACTGCTGCCACTACGCCAAAATGGCAGCACAGCCTGTGGGGTCTTAACTGACCTCTTCCATAAAAAGAACCCATTGTCTGCTTGTTGAGTGTGGATCACTGATTCCAAAAGTCAATTGTAAGAGTGACTATCAGCATTAACATTGAAAAGTTGGTTGGCAAGCTAAAATACTAGCAACCTAATATTTAAATTCATGTTACAGTTCTAATGGTTGTTAGCATGTTGAAATATTACCAGGCTTTTTTATATATTACCCACGGGTGTTTTTGTAATGGGATTGCCCATTTTACTCCCTAGAGGATGCAGCACCTGAACACCTCACTACAGCTTGTTCCTGTTCTGCCAACAAGTCAAATCGATGGGCGTTCCTGTTCTCCCAGTGCAGGAGTTTGTCCTGGCGGGGGCCTAAGTTTGAGCTGAGAGCAAAAACTAAAGAGAAAGGAATAAAATGCAGTAGCCTGGTTGGTATAGGAGTACGCCGGCAATTGTTTTTTCAGGTTTCCCACATTTAGAGAATGATCAGACCAGGTTAGGACAAAGTGCACATGAGAGGAAACAGAGAAAGAATGAAGAAAAAAGTGAATGTCAGATGATCATAAAATTGTCACAGAAAAATGTCAGTAAGTGTCTCCCACATAATGGGAGACATAAAATGTGAGTGAACACAAATAAAAGAGACAGACACATCAAGACCAGCAGACAACTCCAGACTGACTGACTGGAGCATCGTGGGGGTGGAGGGCTCGTCTGTGTTTGTTAAACTTTGTGGTAGGTCTGGTTCAGGTCTCCTGAGGTTCAGCCAAAGGTTTCCAGTGAAGGTGAGGCTAATCTTCAAAACTAAGCTCCTGTGTGCAGCACAGCGGCCTCCTGGAGGTAATAAACTGAGCACCAGAAAAATCTGTGCAATATACAGCATATCTATAGCTGTGAAATATTTAGGTAATATGTATAGGCTTTTTAGGCTTATTTGTTTGTTAAATAAAAGCCACATTTTCTAGACCCACTTTAGCTCCTTAAAGTAGCAGTTTGTTAAATTAGTTAGTCAGTTGTTGCATGTTAATCCCAAGCCATTATATGTTTGTTAAGACCTGTTAATGCCATATTCTAAGGTAATTAAAACACAACAATTCTTATTTTCAGGCGATACACTAATGAAAACATACTTATGAGAATTATATTTAATTTCTGCCAATAGCTCCTCTTAAATGTTACATACTGGACCTTTGATTCAATCTACCTTTAGCCTGCAGTGAGGTCAAAACAGTGTCTTCTTTAATGCAGTGAATTGCAACCAGTCTATTTATTGACTCCAGTTCAGAAAAAACAGTTAAGCTCCTTAACTTTATTTAAGGCAACATCACATTTTTACCCAACTGCCGCTGCTGCTGCACAGAGCAGAAAGAGCAACTGAATTTTAGGCTCAGTGACGTATAATTACTTTAGAAAGACGTAGGTACAGTAGATGGAAGCAGCAAAGTACAGCAGAGATTTATTTATGGGTTATTTACAGTGACCCAGGATTGGATAACTATTTCTATTGGATGATACACTCTTTTGTAATCTCTTTAGTGGACACACACAGTACACACTGGTGTCCTGCTCTTATTACCAGACGGGCCTGCTCAAACTGTAGATCTGGGGAAATACAAAAGCGTGTTAAGTTAAAGCGAGATGAAAATTAAGTGATCCTTGAGAAGTTCAGCCTTTGTTGCAGCAAAAGTATTACGTAGTATACTCATATTGTAGTATTAAAAAACTACAATATGAGTACACATTAATTAGAATCTAAACATAAACAGTGACGGATTAATAAACTCTCAAACAAAAAGTAAACATTTTATATCCTAACTTTAACCCTAAAACCAAGTGGAGCTCAAATGATTAATTGATTAATTAGTAGTCAGCAATAATTCAAATAACTGACTTCAAGCAATTTAACATCAACAACTTTGTCCATTCTCTGGTTGCAGCTTCTCGAATGAGAGGATTTGCTGCTTTTCAATGATTTATATAAATGTAAACTCAATATTTTTGGGTTGGTCGGACAAAACAAGACATTTAAGGACATTACCTTCAACTCTGGGAAACTGGGTTCGACATTTATCACTATTTTCTGACATTTTATAAACCAAATGGTTTATGGAATTATGTGATAATGAAAATAATAGTTAGTCTTGGCCTTTAAAGAGCCCTTTGAGGTGTGAGAAAAATATCTTCACTCACCAAACTTTTTATAACTATCATGAGTCCGACAGTGTTATAGGAGTGCAATGATAAATCGGTGGAGTACTATTTTAAAAGAAATGAAAAAAGATAAATAGTGTTAGTTTTTAAATGATGTTATTGTTTTAAATGATTAGCATTTTGGCAACCAAGGAATTAAGTAACCCATGAAGGTGGGTACAGGAAGAGGCACTTTTTAAAAGTTTTTTGTGGATTTTGTGTTTCCAGGTAGGAATCCTAAAGGAACTCTTTAAAATAGTTGTGTGAGGTGTGAACAATGACACACAGATGATTATGAAATATTGTGCATTCTGTTCTTGGTAAAATATACAGGATATAATTACATTACTTAATACTACATTACTAGCAATTAGAAATAAAAAAATGCTGTCTGAAAAAGGGAAACATGATTTTCTTTCATTTTCAATTTTTTAAAGAGGATTTTTACCATTCCTATGATTTTTAATTCTAAGAAAGATGGACATTCTCAACCACTGATGCTCCCCCAACATCCAACTGTCTATCATCATCTATTCATCCATATCCTTCTGCTTTTTGTTAGTTTTAATCAGGTTTCAGTTACTGTGCTTTTCATCTTTTATTCAGCAACCTGCTGACCTGACCGTATCGTTTTGCATTTCTCCACACCAGAGGGGATTCCTATAGTTCTAATGCTTCAGAGGCAAGCAGCATGGCAGAGACTTGGCACAGCTCTGGTACTTTCATGTGCAACGGGTGTCAAACTGCATTAATGAAATGGGTCAAATGACATTTAGGCCATGGAAATGCTTTCCTTTCTTAATTTTCTCTGCACTGTACCACTTGCATGCATTTTTCAACATTGTGCAGTGGGCAAACAAATGGCAGAACCAAGGCCTTAAGATGACACACAATAAGTTTAATAACATGCACATTAGCACCAGCACTTCTTCTGAAACTGATTCAACATTTCTTTCATATGGAAATAACTCTAATGGAAATAAACAACTAATGATATGTAAATAGAACAGTTCATGCATTTTAAGTAATTTGTTTGTTAATGAATGACATTTTCTTTTGTTTGAAAGTGAGTGAAATAACCTCCTGTTCCTCACAACGGCTAATGTTATTTCTGTAGTATTGAAAGCTCAGTTAGGAGATATTTTTGAATTTTGATGTTAATGACAAATAAGATGATGTAATATGAAAAGGCCTCTAGTGTTGAGCCAACTGTTAATCAACACAGAGATTTCTTTGACCTTATTGGTTTGGTGGCTGTATAGTCTGTAGAGTCCCACAGCAGACAGCAGAAAGTTAGCTACTAGCTAGTGAGCAAACTGGAACATCTAGCAGCTAAAGGGCCGGATATTTTTTCAGAGGAGTAGGTGGAGACCAAACTGCATCTTAAAGGAGAGTGAATATTGGACTTTAAGTCATCAAGTGCAGACATACATGAGTAACCAGTTTGATTAGGTTGCCGTGTCTGCTGGATGTGTAAACAGTCAACTGTAAGCTAACATGTATATATATCACAGGTGTACATAACATTTGAAATGTCAGTCTGTCAGTGTGAAAGGGCAATTATTCTGATTCTAGTAGAATGAAATCAGTGCATTTTGGCAGGGAAAGAAATTTAAAAAAAAATCTGCAAACTGTTTCTACCAATAATGAAATCCATTTTTAACATTGCTCATAATGAACATATCTGCAAATGTTCACTGA
The DNA here is from genome assembly GCF_020085105.1 of Siniperca chuatsi. Classification (NCBI taxonomy): domain Eukaryota; kingdom Metazoa; phylum Chordata; class Actinopteri; order Centrarchiformes; family Sinipercidae; genus Siniperca; species Siniperca chuatsi. The sequence continues at coordinate 3,746,685 of NC_058049.1, read as the reverse complement.
CAATATTTTTGATTGGTTTTCCAATATCTGCTTCTGGCAACTAAAGCATTGTCAAAGTATGTCCTGTTATATTTTGGCAGCTAAAACATTTGGTTAGGCTGGGGAAATACTGTTTATTAAATAAGTAAAAAAAAACTTTGCCAGAATATTTGAATCTGACTTCCTGCATTGGACCAAACCACTGCTGCTGTCAAATTAGAAGTCAAACGCATCTCACCAACTTGTTTGCTCACACTCAGTCGGTGTGAGATTTTAATTAGAAAGACCGGAAAAAGCTTGTAAATGGACCTTGATTTAAGATAAGTTTGTCAAATTATATAAAATGTCCTGTAATTCAGCTCAGTTTATGAGTTACAGAGAAGGATCTGAAACCTTGAAATAATACATGAATTTTCCTGCTTCGTTACACCTGAAGGCAAAGGGTTTAAATTTGCTGAATACCATTCAGGGTTAGGGGGTAAATGCATGTTCCTAGTTTAGGACACGCTGATTTAAATCTTTACTCCAATCTGTCTCCTCAAGGGGTGTTAAAGTTCGTCCTTGCCAGCTTTTATCTTCACACCAATTGCCTTCCTACCTTGAATCCCTCCCTTCTGTTTCAATTCACTCCAATTATTTGCCTGCTCCTGCGTTCTGAGAGCCTCTCCAAACAAATCCTCATTACTCATAACTTTCCCCTTCGCTGTGTTTTAAGGAGCAACAGAAATTAGCCTTTCGACATCTGGACAGACTTGCTCTTGAGTTTCCTTCCAAGTGCAGGCACAGTGCAGTGACTCTGTTTGGTTTTATTTGACAGCGGTAATCAAATTTGCTTGTCTCTTGGTGAGGGGCAGTCCAGCTGCCAACTGCGTACATCTCCAGGCGGGGTAATACTTCACTGTGAGAGAGTGGTGCCCCTGTGACTCAAAGTGGGTGAGGGAGAACTAAAGTCATTCTGGCAGAGAAGACGACGTTCTCCTGCGCCCACGAGACGAGGATACACACTTCTGTACCTCTTGATGAATTTACCAATTTAATTTAAATGCTAATTTGAGTTTGATGGCAGTCTTGGGGCTCTTCTTTCTCAGTAGCAAGATGGATGCCTTTCGTTTCGTTCCTGTGTTGTATTTAGCCTCAGTAAGTTCCTGTTCATTCGCATGACTGTTTCAGTATTGCTTCTACACACAAGGGCTCAGCTAATGCAGCAGTCAGAGCGCTATGCCCAATTTGCTAAACTGATAATAATGAACATCCTGTGGTCTCTGGGTACACATGCAAGAACACTAAGATAGTCTATTTACTCTCCACTGATGAAATCTACCAAGTCTTTTTGGCAATTTTCATTTCCATACTCCACCTAAACTGCTGTTCCAGGTTTATTAAAGGTATCGATCCAGGACTTAGGATGATGCCTTGAATCATTCATGTGCAATGGTGGAGAGAGTGGCAAAAAAGAAGGGACAGAGTGAGTAAGAGAATTGAAGGTAATTACAAGGAAAAAAGAGAAACAGTAAAGGCAGGGAAATACGTGCAGAAAGAAACAGATGATGAATATCAAAGAAGATTTAGAAAAGAAAAAAGAATAAGAAAGAAAGAACGAACGAAAGGAAAGAGACAGAAAGAAAGAAGCTTTTTGGACCTTGCCGAGACTTATTTGACTCTGTGTCTCATGTTATAGATTCCTAATATCAGCTGACACTGAATGTCATTTCATGGGCATTTGCCCTGCTAAATGTCAGTATGGTCTCATACCTATAATAAAACCTATAAAAAAACCTAAAAAAGAAGAGAGGAAGGAATCATAAGGGCCACCAACTTAAAAGTGAATTCTCTCATTCTGTTCTTTTTTTGCTTGCTTATTAACTACCTGGAACTTAATTTCTTTCCTCTCAGTTAAGGTAACATTTTACTCACCGGTTTCATTGCTGGGATCTGCAGATGTGGTGGCACCACTCGACACAGCTTTACAAAAGTCCAACAAATCAATCAACCAGGTAACCAGTAACTAAACTACTTGTGTGACGTGAAACCGAAAGGGAGTGCGCCTGAGTGTCCTTTGCTCTGTGCAGACACTGATTATACAGTGGGTCAAAGCTAAACCAGGAAGTATCTCTGCAGGATCAAATGGATATTTTGGATGTATAACAACAGTTTGGGTCTTCATTTTCACTTCCTCATATGTGATTTCATAAGTTGGTTAAACCTTAAATGATCCCTGAAGTTATATCCCTCCCTCAATATGCTGTTTCAGCAAGAAATGTGCCAAAGTAGGCAGATAGCATCCTCTCAAAACACTACTTTATAGTGACTTTACATATTTTCACATGTTTATCACTACAGTAACTGATTAGTGCAATGCATCATTCATTATTTGCACCACTGCCGACTAGTCTAAATTGCTTGGGTCTTAAAATAATCAAAACAGAAGGGGGAGTTTCCTTGTAGAAGCCTAGTTTTATCATGTGCCTTTTAGCAGAGATTGTTATCATATTTACAGACCTGATTTGTGTCTTTTCATAAAGGTACAGATACAGTCTTTTTATCTTTGACTCAAGCTTCTACTGTAAACTGTAAGTGATAAATCTAAAAAATAATCTGCAGATTAATCGATAATGAAAATAATCATTAGCTGCACCCCTAAAATAGATGCTATCCTTGAGGAAAGAAACTCACATAAATACTTGATAATGTCAGGACACAGCCCACACAGAAAAAAAATGTCTGAGTGGAGGTATAAACGTCAGCTGGTATTTTGTTCAGATATTGGTTTGAACTGAATGTCAGAACACTCAATAACACAAGCAATCAGGAGGGGTCCCTGCGCTCTGAGTAGTCATCAAAAACTGACCTTTCAATACTGAATGACTGTCCTGTCTGTCTCACTGTCTGTCTGTCTGTCTGTCTGTCCTGACTGTGTATGTCCACAGGAACTCTCTGAGAGTCATGCTGCAGGGTGACTCAGTGGAGATTTTCAATAGCAAAAGCCATAAAAACCTGCCGGACTGTCCAAAGAGCACCTGGAGAGAAAGTGACTCACAACTGTATAAATTCTGTCACTAAAGACACACACGCACACACAATGATTGTAAAACCTATTGCCAAAGAACCTCTTATACACACAAATATATAGCACCTTTAAAACATCAGGCCAAAGATATAAATGTCAGGAATGGCTGCTGCTTAAAAGCAAAGTTGGTACAGAGTTAACAGGGAACAGAAAAGAGGAGAAAAGAAGGAGAAAACAGATGGAGGACAAATGGGAAGAGTACTCATGATAATAGAATAGGGCACTCCTGAGAGTCTCGATTATGCAGTGTAAGTCTCCTTGAGTTCATATGCAAACACACAGAGACAAACACACACACAGTTTTATACGTATTACACTTGTGTCTGTAACCTTGCATTGGCTTCTTCCCTGAAGGCAAATGGCAAAACTCAATCATATCGTTGCTGCAGGTGTCAGGCCTGCAGGGGGCGCTACATACAAAATACTGCATCCTATATTGCTTAGCATGCATTTAAAATACTGCTTTAATACTATAAAACATTCTGTTTCTCAAATATGGACAATAACAAGTCCAGTAACCTCAGGCTCCCTGGCAGCTAAAAAAAACAAAAGTACAGTTGAGACTGATGGGACTGTCAATAGTTTGGTCATAAACCAAAGTATGGGAAAAATTTAAATTTTTACCTGATGATGGCAAAGTCAGAGGATCACCAAAGTTATTACAACTCATCCTGAAGGGAACATGAATGTGTGCACCAAATTTCATGGCAATCAATTCAACAGTTGTCGAGACATTTCACTCAAAACCAGAAATGTGAACCTCATGATGGCACTAGAGGAAAATTCAGGGGATCATGAAAGTCATTAGGGTTTGTTGTCTGGGGACCATGAATGTCTGTACAAAATTATGTGCCAATCAATGTAATAGATGTTGAGATATTTCACAGGATAAGTGACAACTTTGTCCAGCTGGTGGCTAGATGAAAAATCAGGGGATCAACACAGTCAGTAGGGTTCATATGCTAGGGACTATAAATATCTAAACGAAATTGTACGGCAATCCATCCAATAGTTGAGATATTTCAATCTGGACCAAGGTGGTGGGCTAAACAAAAGACAGACAGACCAGCATTGCCATCCCTAGACCAATGCCACTAGCATTGCTAATAAAAATGAGTTTTCAGTAGAGATTTAAAGGAATTCACTGAGGTAGCACAGTGAATTTCAACAAGAAGGCTGTGAAGGTTTGTGGGCCCCGACAGCAAATGCATAATCAAACCCTAATGAACCTTGTGAGCAGTTGTGATAGGGGATAATTGAAATAAAAAACAGACTTAATGTTCAAATGAAATTAAGTCTTTAGCTCCATTTCATCATGTTAGGGCTTCATGTAATTAGTCACAAGAGATAAAAATGGACCTTGTCACCCTGAGAGCTAATTCTCTGCACTAGACTTCATACTACCTAACCCTGAAAAGGTTGTCTTCGGTTGTAATTTTGTAATAAAATCCAGTTCAATTTTATTCCCAATTTTTATGATGCTCATGTATCAACTGAAAATAATCGTTAGGAGGATAGGAGGAACATGGAAATCATGTACCTAAAGAAGACGAAGATGCATGCAGGATTATCAAAAGTTTGATTCGCGTGGGATTAAGTTAGAAAAAAGTAACGGAAAGCATTCATTTGAACCTTTATCTAACCAGGAAGTCAATGCAGAAATCACATCACGTTTAAAAATCATCAACAGTGGTCCCTTGCAAACATCACTTAAAACTAACTACTAAAGTTAGTTCAGTGACTCCCAGTCAGGCCTCCACCCACTAACACAGACACACACACTTTCTTAACTGTGAACAATGCAGCCTCTTGTTGTTGCTTTCTTTAACATAAGCAACAATTTAACGAGTCGTGGCTGACAGCCCTGCTTCCTCTCATTCAGGCTGTCTGGGGCAAAGTCCAACGCCAGAGCTACTCTCCCACACCATTCCCTTTGTAATACTGGAGATCACAGTCTGGTTATATTGGCTAATACTTCAAGGTGTATGAATAAACAAATAAACGAATATTCAGAAAACATTCAGCCTCGAGTAGTGCATCAACAGCTGTGACTGCCAACTGGCAAACAGCCTCTTCCCTTTTAATGTGAAGAACGTCTGGCTAAGACGTACAAACTGAGCAAGTGAAATATAATGCAATAAAAACCATGAGGGGAATATGGCACCGCACAAATCAAACCAAAATGTGTTTTTTTTGTCACTGCCTTCCAAAACAACTCACAGGAACATTTTGAATCTGCCACCTCTACTGTTGAGGTCTGGTTAAGTTTAGGTGACTGAAGGCTCGGACAGGCAATCTAGAAAATGCCCAAATGCCTTGTGACCCTCCACCACCATTGTGGGTAAAAAAAAAATTTACCCACGGCCCACTTGATGTTGGAACAGCCCATCTGACTAAGGGTTAATGTCAGAGGTCAAGCGGGAAATAATTTAATTAAATCAAGAGCTGAGTTCGAATCGTAAATACAAATGAAATGGATAAAGGACCAAAAAGTGAAAAATTGGACAAGGTCAGAGAGAAAAAAAATCTCAAGGCTGACGCTGCAAAATGTTTTAAGTTAACACATTTATTATTCAAAAATAACATTACCGATGCCAGTGCCACGCAAAATCCTGCCAGTTGCAGTGATAACATTAACAGTCCAACTGTTGGTGGGTGAGGTGGAGCAGCGGCCATTCTCTCTCCTGTCCGGGATTAAAAATTAAATGAGGACTAAGATGACGCTAAAACCCCTCAAGGGCAAGGCACTTTCTTTCATGGCAATCGAGAGCGAACCGACCGATACATTGGACTTTGATGATGTCGTGGATGATTTCGCACGGAGCAGAGCCAGGAAAAAATGCATTGCATAAGGTAAGACTATTTTTTGATTCATTTAGGCTTATAAAGTCTTCCTGTGTTTGCTATATGTGACACCATAGCTTGCTGTCAGTTGTTTTTTAGGCTTTGTTTTTGTTAATATTAGGTTGTTTAAACTTTGTGGTTGACAGCGGTTATATTTTGTAAATGTGCTGTTGGTTTTAATTGAGTGTACCTGTAGTTATTGTGCTGGTTTTGAGTGTTCCTGTACTGTAAATCCGAGGAGTACCTGGCTGCAGCCTGCAGAACAGGGCAGTGTTCAATGTCAACAGTTTAATCCCACCCACCGTAGTTTTGATTGGTTTAACTGTCGAATTTGGGCGGGGTTAAACATTGATTGTGATTGGATGCTACACACTTTGCCTGGGCCGAATTTTGTTCCCAGTCCGACCCTAACTGAAACTACTTGGTCAAGGTTAAGATCACGTTCATGGTTAAGAGAGACAAGCATCAACCATCCACCCTGATCTCCTCCCTAAGAGGTTTTTTGTGCTTTTGAGAGTGTATGAGTTATTTTTCACATGTCCACAAGAGCTCACATGTCAGCAAAATATAAACAGAGGTCATTTTGAGTGTTTGAACATATGGCTGTCATGGTGATGAAAGCAATCAAATTTTCTTTGTACAAATTAGCTAAAATATAAATAGACAAAATGTAAATTAATGGTTAGGCTAAATAACTTGTTTTATCCAACAGTCCAAAACCCAAAGATATTTCATTTACAGTGATATAAAACAGAGAAACAGCAAATCACACATTTAAAAAGCTGGAAGCAGCCAATGTCTGGCATTTTTTGCTTGATAAATGACCTAAACCATGAATTGATCAAAATACTGTTGAATTATTTTGTTGATCAAATAATTCACTTACTCGGCTGGAAACGTGCTGGTTCTTCACCCTCTAAAGTTAAACCCAACCAGTAAGATGAATTCTGCCTGCAGAGCAGCTCTGCCTCAGAGGAATTATTTGTGAACTGAAAATCCAATAAAGACTTCATGAAAGGTGGCCATTAAAACTAACATTAAGTCCTATAAACACAAAGTGACCTCGCAGAGACACAGAGGAACAGCACCCAGTCCCCAGTCCCATTAACCTTAATGGTTGTTTCTGTTAAGCAGCATCGATAGGAGCTACTAGCATGTAGGTCACAGACATGCCTGTACATCACTGTAGCAGCTCACTAATGACAGTGGAAACTGCTACCTGTTCTCCGGTTAAACAGCCAGAGATAAGAACCTGACAGCAAACACAGCAGTGGAAATTCCTGCTGTGCATTTCTGCAACAATGATACACATCCACTACTTACCCACACAGACAAGGGTAAAAGTGTGTTACCTACTGAGGATTATACTGGGCTTTTTTAAATATATTGTCATCCAGCTCAAAAATTAAATCTTTCCCTGCTCAGTTTTTAAACTTCCTTTTTATTTTTCAGGAATGGTTCTATAAATTAATTTTTCGTTGAGGGGTGATGTGTGGTTGGTCTCCTTGCTAAAAAAAAAAAAAAAAAAACTGTAATCAGTTTCAGTGAAGAAATTTAATGAGAGCTGTAGTGTAGTTATTTCAGAGTTATTCCACCTTAAGATGATGAAAACTGGGGCAAACCCTCAATAATTGTCTTTGTGTGTGTGTGTGTGTGTGTGTGTGTGTGTGGGGTGATGTACTTGTTGCCCTCTATGCGTGTGTGTCCATGCATTCCCATGCATGACAAATGCCCAAGCCTGTTTTATCAACTCACGGTTATGCAATGGTCTATCTTTGTGAGTTTGCATGTGTGCGCGTGTGTGTGTGTGTACGCCTTTTTATTGCGGTGTCATAATCCTGGTAGTCTTAAGCAAGCAATTCCTGGCACAGTGGCACTGCAGAGTTGATAAACTGACTTGACCTCAGAGTACACAGCCTCTTGTCAGATATTGTATTATAAACCATCTATCTACAAAGCAACTATCTGCCATCTACTAGATTAGATCCTTTATTCTGCTAAGAGCTGGAAACTTGGAACAATAAAAAAAATTACAAAAATTGTTCTATGGCTCTCATCCTTGCCACGAAAGCTTGAATTAGAAAAAAACGAACTGCAAGGAAGCAAACACTTTCTGACTGAGTTGGAAAGCCAGAACTGGTCATATGTGATCATCAACTGAGGACAAACCTTGACCTCAGAAGTGTCTTTTCATGAAACATCTAACTCTTAAAATGACGAAGGCCTACTTTAACAAAGTAGATTAAGATTGAAACATGCAATTATACAGAGTTTTAAATCATTTAGTTAAGTTTGCTTTTTTTCTTGAGTTTTTTTAGCTAACTTAAAGCTGCACTAATCAATATTGTTTTTTTAACAATACAAGTAATGACTATGTCAAATGAGAGGGGTTCGCTTGTCATGACGAACCTACAAGGAATTATCCCCCGACTCTGCAGTTTCACTCAGCTCTGCTCGTGGTGGCATCTTTCAGCTAAAATCATTCTATTTTCATCTTTTTGTTTTACAGCCCACGGCCTGTTTCCAGCAGCAGCAGGCAGCATTTTTCATTGAAAAAGCTCTGATAAACCCACTTCACACTACATACCCAGCACCAAACATCAGACAAAGTTGAAGAAAAGCTGGCGAAGCAAGTGGAACATCTAGCAGCGAAAGAGACAGATGTTTGTATCAGGAGCTGGTGAAGACCCAGGTGGAGAGAGAATAGTGGGCATAGGCTACATTGTAAAATGATGTGTAAAATAGTTTATTACACATTCAACATGTCAACTTTAGAAGATTATCATTGTTTAACAATAATAAAACTAAAACCAATCTGATGGCAGTAAGTGAGATCACATCAACACTCCTTAAAACAGCATCAGTCCATGTTTGGCCACAAGGAGGCAAAATAAATCAAAAGCAGGCTTATAAACACAGCACTGACAAGTCAGGCTAACGTGCTAGTAAACAACTGCCTAAAGTATGTGCACATCCAGCAGACACACGACAACATTAGCATTCATTCGTGTTTGTGTTGTCTCCATCTCCTCCAGAGAAAAATCATGTTTCAGCTTCTAGATGTTCCACTTTCTTCACCAGCTAGCTGGTACCTTTGTCTGTCTGCTGTTTTGTGCTGGACAGGTAGTGTACAGCGAGTTTATCAGGGCTTGTTTGTTGAAAAGAGCTGCCTGCTGCTGCTGGAAACATGGTTGATGAGACAGCTGAGATTTAACCATACAGTAAATATGCCGTAAAATCAAATCTACAGTACGAGCTAAAAGGGGCTGAATAGCTAGAGCTGTAGACCGGGCTGATAATTCTCTGTGGGTTTGTCACTGTGACATCACACATCATCTGATTTATTGTTCATTTAAAGACATTGATGAATGGAGCTTTAATACAACACTGTCATGTCCTTGATAACCCTGCACCATAAAAACACACAGCTAGCTAGGCTATAATAAATCAGATCTTAAATTTCCACATTTACACAGCAGGTCATTATTTTTTGTGTAATGCAGAAGTTGTTTGCCAAGTACAACAGATCCAAGAATTTGTCTTGGGGACATTGTTGTGGAAAATATATTTACAAAGTGTAGTTTTCCATGACAAACTTTTCAGGGCATGACTTTAATAACATAAATTCATAGTGTGATGTATGTTTAAACATCAGTCAGTTTGTTTTTCCCCTAGATATCAAAATAAGTTGATGGACAAACTGACAAACTTTTTTGTCTCCAAAGTAGCAACTAAAATATAATTTTAGAGCATACCTCGTTTAGGAGAATGTTTACATATTAATTTGTGTCCCTGATCAAACAGTATGAGGGCCTTTTCTGCCATAAACTGAACCAGCTCGGATGTTTGTAGGAAGGAATGGTCTTCAAAGTAGACCAGTCAAGACAGTGGGGGCTCAGCTAAAAATAGGATCCATTACATTAGCTCCTCACAAGTGCACTGGCTGGGCTGGCAACAAGCACAGATTAAGAATGCAGAGGCCCCTGAGCACAAAATCTTGGAAGCTCCACACATGCGCAATCCAATAGTCTAACATTACTGTTATAGGTTTATAGCATTGGCTACTACAGGATGAGGCCACAGTTGGTGGGGTTTTGGAGGCCCCTAGAGGTCGGAGGCCCCCGGGCACCGACCCAATCGGCCCGGTGGATAATCTGTGCTTGGCTGGCAGGCTGACTCATTCCAGTGGGTCAGTAATAAGACACCACTCACTGGGCCTCGAATCAAACGCACACTCAGCAAAGCTAAGCTAAGACATTAGGATGCAACTCTGCCCACAGATACCTCCTTTATTGTTCTTTATTCTGATGTTTCTAAACAAGACAGGTTGATTCTGTGGCTCCACGCACTGAGGTTTGGCCTCACCAAAGAAATTATGCCTCCAGACAGCTCTGCCTGGAGGAAAGTTTGCATAACTAAAAATCCATCATGCCCACTTAAAGTAAATATCACCCTCAGATGCTATCACACTGTTATGTTCAACACATTCCAGGACATTTGCTATGATGAAACATAATTTATCTCTTCGTTACCGACACCCTTAATCTGCTTTTGTCTATTCAAACTCCATTTATCAATTACCTACATTTTCAAGAATTAAAACAACACCCAAAGAAGTCGTCAATTTGTTGCATCAAGCTTTCTGTTTTACAAGGAGGTGAAAGATCAAGTACAATATTGACCAAATGAGGAAGAGTGTTACCAGACGATATAAAATCAAGGTTTGGCCCACAATTCAAAACGCACTAGCTGCACATTATGGACTAATACAGGGACAGCTCACCTAAATAATAAAAAAAGAAGAAGAAATATAATTATGTAAACTTTTGCATGGCTCCATACCACTAGAGGAAAGCGAGACAATGTTATAAATGTAAATTTGGGTGAGCTGACCCTTTAAGGATACCTACGTCCTGGTTCAGTAGATGCTGAACCTTTTGCAAAAAGCTTTTCATACAGAAAACCCCAAGTAGAAACGGCTGCTCTCCTATCACAGACACAAGACCCTGCTAACTCAATTCAATGATAGGGATTACGAATCAGGAAAAAAGTCTCCTCCACATCAGGTACCGGATATAAGATAGGAAAACTGCAGTCATTAAGCCACTCTTAAAAAAAAGCAATCTAGACACGTCACTAATGAACAACTATAGGCCCATATCAAACCTCCCATTTTTAAGTAAAATCATTGGAAAAGCTGTTTTTCAACAGCTGAACAACTTCTCTGTACTAAACAGCTGTTTTGATGTCTTCCAGTCCGGATTTCGACCACACCGCAGCACTGAGACTGCTCTTGTTAAAGTCTTAAATGACATCCACTTAAACACAGACAATGGCAGAATTTCAGTCTTGGTTTTATTGGATCTTTTCTGGCACAGCACTAAATTGGTTTGAATCCTACCTACAGTACAGGGACTACTTTGTGTCTGTAGATGATGATCTAAGCAGACAAAAATTACATGTGGAGATCCCCAAGGCTCCATTCTTGGGGCTCTTCTGTTTAACATCTACATGCTACCACTGGCTCAGATGATGGAAAACAACAAAATAAATTACCATAATTATGTAGACGACACAGATTGTAGTCCCTTGGGGAAATGGTTATGTAAATCTTTTACTCTCCAGTTTTATCTTATTTTTATTTTCCATTTAACTCTTTAATTGTATTTAAATGTCTTTTTATTGCCTTATGATGCTTTTACATTTTGTCTTGACGCCTTTTATGTTTTATGTAAAAAACTTTGAATTGCCTTGTTGTTGAAATGTGCTATACAAATAAACTTGCCTTGCCTAATGAAAGAAAAACATAGGAAGTACAATGCACTTATTTATCTAGTAAACATACACATAGAGGAGGGGAGTAAAAGAGTAAAATACAACAGTTAGCCTAACAGTTACTTAGTCTGTTACATATTTATATTTATATTAACCGAGCAAATACCACGTTATACTGAAATGGTCTTTATGCCTTCCAAAAGTCTAACAAAATAATTAGAAATATGGCTTAAATGTCTGTATTATTAATACACACCTTGAAAATTAGATTTATTTTCATTTATAGACACCTGACAATTGAATAATGCTGTAAATAAACACCTCTAACCATGGCCCACTAAAATAACAAAGATCAAATAAAATAAATAATCTGCTGTAAATGCAAATATTAGCTCCCCCTTAGCTCAGTGTGTCATTTGCCACATAAAAATAATGCATAAGAAAAAAAACAAGATGAGATTGTGTTGGTGAGATTTAAATGTCTAACTGGCTTATGAAATAATTTCACCAATAAAAAGGGAAAAAAGGTCAAACAATAAGACAAGGATGAATTAAACAATGAGAGCTGAAATAAATAAAGAAAGCATAATGTGGTGGTACCCAACAGTAAAAGTAGATTATAGGGTGTTTTACTGAGACTGTACCACAACTAGATTTAATGTTTAATTTCTGCGCTTAACTGGAAAACATGTCAGAAGGGACTCACTGGTTGCCTGCAAAGCAAAACATGGCATTTCTGTTATTTTCAGGCAATAAAATTCTATTTTTAGGCAATGTCCCATCACTGACTTGAGTTATGTGCTCGGAGCTGAGTGGGATGATGGCTGGCAGATGTTGTTAGTGTCACTCACACTGAGAGCAGTGAATAAGTAGAACATGACATTTGTCTGTAGTACACTTGTCTTTTCTGGGAGGAAAAACCTTGAAAACATCCTTGTACAACCTCATTCAAATGGGATACAAATGCACCACCAGCTATGTATCTGCATGTCCAACTAGTAGTCTCTATGTAACAGGATGGTGAGGGATATTTTGAAAGTCTTATGAGTAAAGAGTGGGTGGATATTTTACAAAATGTTCCAGCAAAACTGCCTGCTGTTCAGGGTCCAAATTAATGAAACATCTTGTTTAGTGTTCAAGGTGTAGTTCATTAATTAAAACTTCAATGCGCCAGTTAAAACTCAAGAGGTGAGTGAAAGAAGGTTTCAGTTTCAGTCCACAACACGTAAATCAATATGTCAAAGTCCATGCGCATTAACAAGAATATGTTTCTACTTTTCCTCTTCTTATTTTCTCTTTGAAAAGACAAATAACACTTTAAGGTCCAGTGTGTAACATTTAGGAGGCGCTATTGGCAGAAATGTAATATAATATTTATGAGTACGTTTTAATTAGTGTATAATCACCTGAAAATAGGAATTGTTGTCTTTCCATTACCTTAGAATAAGATGTTTTTATCTACAGAGGGAGTGGGTCCCCTTCCACGGAGGCCACCATGTTGCTACAGTAGCCCAGAATGGACAAACCAAACACTGGGGTGTTCGTGTTTGTTTGCAAGTTTCGTTGCCACCGTAGTTTCTCCTACACGCTTGGAAGGGGAGGGTGAGGCAAGCGGTATTCAAAATGGTTGCAAACTGCAATTTCACCACTAGATGCCACAAAATCCTACTGCTCATTTAACATTACCAGCATTTTTTCCCTCACAGCACCTAAACTTAACTTACCTACTCATTATGAATAATTGTCAATAATTACAGCACTTATCCACCTTAAAAAACCTGTTCAAGAGATTGTTGAGGCCATGCAAGCTGGTTAAATTAGAGACAGAAATATTGGGGGATATTAATTGATTAACTTGAGTGTGTCCCATATCTGCATGTAGCCAAATACTCTGTTTAAGTGCAATGTGCTCATACAATTTATCTTAAATATCAAGCCTCTTAATTAAAATAACAAAAAAAAATTTGAAATGAATCTATGCAGCAAGTTAATTTTATGAAATGAAGAAGTCATCCCAATGTTCTGATTACAAAAGATCTGTGGAGTTTTCTTGTAAAAAAAAAAAAAAAGAAAAAAGTAATGTTTATACTCTTTTTGATAATTTTGAAACATGCATTGTTTACATCCATGTTTACTTGCCAGCAGTCTTCTTCTTCCCTGCCTTTGCTGACGTATTGCTGCATATCTTGGCATGTTATTGCCACCTGTAGATCAGTAGAATAGTGTGAAACCATTGGCGGGACTGTGTATCGCATCACTTGCATGCGTGGGCATGTGCATCCTCTTGAATGTGCATGTGAAGAAACTAAACAAGGACTCACTCCGAAATTGCTCCATAGTGCTACCAGAGCTACCAAAGCATCTTTAAGCAAATCAAATGTTGTTATCTCTGCTAGAACCAATCTCATTTCACTGAGGTAAAATGTATCCAGCATTAGGCAATTTAATAAGCAGTACAAAAAATGTGTAGCTCCATTGGTTATTGGTGATAAGAAATATAAATTATATCCTATGTTGTGTAATTTTGTGGATACCTATTACCTTTCTTGTAAATCTATCCTATAATAGATTCATGACTTGAATTTTGTACTCCATCCATAGTTGCACACTGATAATTGGTCATCACCTCTGGCCCTTGTTTTATATTCTCGAATGAAAATGGCTGAAACACCAGGACATGGAATAAGGGTTGCAGCAAAGTGCAAGATTATTTCTCTTTCTACATTTAATAGAAAATGATTTCAGACAACAGAGGCAATCGAGGAGCACTTGATTTATTCTGGCAGACACTTGAACAGCGACATAAGTGTGCATCAGGTGCACTTGATCGAACTTGTCAGATGAATGTCTCTTCAGCTAAAGCTTGCTAGACTGAAAAGGAAGAGATGAGATGTTGAGTCCATTTATGCAGACATTTTTCTTCATTGTCGCTAAAACTTTGTATCTTCCAAAAGGTCACGTTTCCTGAAATTTACTGATTTGTTTTCCAAATTATGCAAATTGCAGTTGATTTTTATTGATTTGCTTTTGTGGGATCCTGTAGTGTTGGAATGACCACAAATGACGGTACATTAATCTGGTTACATAAGAAAAAATAGATGAGTTTTTTTTAATTTGTCGGCTTCTTATTCAACTTAAGTGAATGCAGAGTACTGAATATTCCCAGCTTCTCTTTCTGCTATTAACATAATGTATGTAATAAAAAACAATGTATTTTTGTTTCACTACACTTTCTATATAAACAATTTACTCATGAACGTTGTCTCAGATAAGGCAGCACTCAGTCTAGTTTGTCTGGCAGAGTGTTTTTCCAGAGAAAATGTTTTACTGCCTCAGCTGCTTTGAAAACAAGCAGTGCTCTTAACAAAATCATAAATAAACTAATAAATTCATGTACGACTTCATTGAGTACCTCACTGAGGGGATAATAAACTCTTATTTTAGAAAGGAAATAGCTTCACAGGATCAAAACAACAAAAGGAAGTTCCCTCCTTTCAGTTTCTCACCACCAATGATTTAAAAAAATATATTATTTTTTTTTTAAACGGATCACTTTTTATTATTTATAACCAAACTGGCTCTCAGGTTATAGATATCCCACTGTTAAATCAGAATACTAATTCACCAAATAGTTGCTAATATATTAGCAGATGACAGTTAGCGCTCCCAGGGAACAGTGTGTGATGGGAACCATGTCCTCTTTAATCATCTCCTATTGGAGCGCCGCTAAAAATAATCCCTCCCCCAGACCGCCTCAGTCCGGTTCATGTAGAGCAGGATGCAGACGGGACGCTGTGGGGAAACGATGTCTGCTGGTTGGAGGAAAAATATGGGTGTTTGCCAGCTTTAAAAAAATCCAGGTATTTTTAGGTAAAAATATGTATTAAAGAAATTAAAATAAAACAAGCCATGAAAGCCATTTCTTTCCTTGCGTGTATATTTATGTGGATCCATCAATGTGCTGTGATGTTAAGCCTTACACTGTTAGGCCCTTTTTAATGCTGATGATGTTGGAAGTTCATCTGACTGCTGCAGACCTTGTAAGTTTAGGTAAGTGAGAGTTCAAGTACATAAAACTAAAGACATCTTGTGATTTCAGGCAGTGTGTTGTTTTCAGGGAGTCAGGTCCTGAGGTCTTGCTGGTGCCATCTCAGCCTGCCGTTATTGACTGCCGTGGCAGCCCTGCCAGGATAAACTGATGAGTTCTCACCAACCTCACAACCTAAGGTAAATACTCAGGCAGTTTGCAGAAGGGCATTCGTGGACTGATGTTCAAGTGTCAGCTCCATGTTGTGCTCTCTCTCTGTCTGCCCCCCTCCTTTCCAGGGTCCTGCGGAGCTGAGAGATAGGCTCTCCTCTGGCTAGCTCTCTCCTCAAACTGATTCAACTTCTCTCAAATCTTCCTCTCTTTACATGTGAGGGCAGAAAGAGTTTTCTGTGGGTGGTGACTGTACTCCTTCGTCTCAGATGGAGCGGAAGTCCAGCTGGTGCATCCAGGCAAATGGATGGCCCTTCCAGGCAATGTGCACTGGTCCTGCACACAATAAGACCCAAAGCATCCATTCTTTTGTCTTTCCTCCATCATACTTTCCTTTCAACTGTTAACCTTTGCCTTCCATCTGCCTACTTTTTTTCTGTTTGCCCTCATTCTGTTTCTTCTTTTTTGCCAAAATCTATCCGAAATCTAGTTTTACCCTTTTCTCTGCCCTCTCCTTTTCCCCTTCTCTCCCTCCATGTCGCCTGTGGTGTGCATGAATACTCATTTCCAGTTGAGCTGAACAAGGGGACCAAAGAGATAGCGAGTCACAAAAAAATATACAAAAAAGAGACAGACAATCAGAAGAACAAGTAGGTCATCTGTGATAAACTGCACATCAGTGCAGGTTGCAACACTGAGGCTGCTATAACAAGCGCATACAAAGCCTTTTGTTTATTAGATCAGTGGTTCCCAACCTTTTTTGCTTGTGATCCCTCAATACACAGCACTTGCTGCTACTTGTGACTATTTGGTTGCATGTGCAGTTCATTTGAATAATCTTTAAAGGCTCAAAGAGATTAAAGTATTCAGCAAGACAAAAGGAAATATTAGTCAGAAAACTTTAACAAAACTTTTTAGCAGCAGAATTTTGTTTTTCTTGTTTTCTTCCTCGAGGGAAGGCCATTTGTGGTTGAAACGTTGTCATGTCCATTTAAAATAAAATCCGATTTGGGAAAGAGATTGCAGTGTGCAGGTATTTTTTGATCGTTTTGTGAAGAGCATTGTTACCCTGCACCTGCAAAGAATTTATGCATGTGTGTGCCTCCTGATGAGCAGTGATACTCCCCAGACCCTCAGATTCATCTCTGGGTTGTAGGGTTCCCGAGGGTCCTCCAATTTAGATTGTTCAGTCACTATTATTAAGTTTTGGTGTCTTGATCCTTTAAACTAAAATGTGTCGAAAAGCATAATTCAGTAATCATTTGCCGACTGCTTCAAAGTCTGTGTCAGACACAGGCACACTGTGCACACAAAAAAAGCAAACAAGCTAAACACAGACTCACATCTCTGTGATAAAATATCAGTCCCTCTTTACCTGCTCTGTTTGAAACCACTTCTCTCGTCTCTCGTCTTTTTGCCTTCCTCCCCAGCCTCCTTCACACAGACACAGAAAAGCAAACACTTGGAAAGGGTTTCTGTTAAGCAGAGTCAGAACAGTTGGGGGATTGATGAAGAATGAAGCCAAGTGGCACAGGACTGAGCCTCTGCACACCATGCCAGTCTGCATGCCAGCCTCTCCAAACAAGGAGTTTGGCAAATATTCTGTATGTGCACAGCTGGATGAGTTTGTATCTTAAAGTCCCGGCAGTAGCAGCTGCTGAAGGAGTTCCCCCTCTACATGCATCCTGCACTGATTCTGATTTGTCTGACACGGTTCTGACTTAAACATTCACACAAGGGAGGAATTTCACTCTTCACTGTTGACTTGTATCAAGTAATTTGTCTGGATATCCAAAGGAAGTCATAAATCAAAATGTCAAAAGCCAAATAAAAAGTGCAAAAAACAATTGGGCGATCATTTCAGAAAAACTTACCCTCACATTCAAATTAAAATAGTTTTCTGCAGTTATTTCTTGCTTGCATTTGTAGCTACCGATAAACTGAATTTTTTATTTATTTATTTATTATTTTATACCTTAAAAATATTATAATAAATTTATTTTTCCAAATCAAAGAACCTATTTTAATGTTTTATGTAATTGTGTTGCATGTAGATGTACAATTTATTTTTAATCAATTAATGTATAGTTGTTTCATAGTTCAGTCTATAAAATGTAAAAAAAAAAAAAAAAAAAAAAAAAAAAAAAAAAAAAAAGGCAAATGCTCATCATATAAAAAGTCCTCCAAATTAAACGTTATAATACATAGTTTGTCCGTGCCGTCTAGAACGACACATAGATGCCTTTTCTGATCTGACGCCCCTATCAGCTGTGCCTCCCAAAACCGTTAATAAAAATAAAATCAGTTTTATGATGTGACAACACTATGGTTAAGATTTGGAAGACCATGGTTTGTGTTAAAATAAATACTTTGTTATGGTTAGAGGAGCTTTGTTGTCATGGTGATAATAAACTTTTGGTTAAGTTAAGTTGGTTAAGAAAAACAACACTGACTGCCAATTTGAAACGGGAAACAAACAGCAGTCTCCCGTGTTAAAGTCTGATGTTTTGTTGACCCATCTTATTGACTCAAATTATCAAAATTTGTAGGATGTTTT
This sequence comes from Siniperca chuatsi, assembly GCF_020085105.1. NCBI lineage: Eukaryota > Metazoa > Chordata > Actinopteri > Centrarchiformes > Sinipercidae > Siniperca > Siniperca chuatsi. Next base: position 3,728,265 of record NC_058049.1, on the reverse strand, counting down.
ACTTCCTAAAACATAAATGGAAGCTGTGACTGTTAAAGTTTGTCTTGTCTTAGAGACAAACTTTAACAGTCACAGCTGTAGGGGTCTTAGACTGTACTGCACTGCATGCTTGCTGCACTGCTGCCTCAATGTAGCTCCAGGTATAAGAAATATTGGATACTCAACTTTTGTTTCCTTTTTCAGCTGTTTCACATTAATATAATAAATTTATCATGAGAACAAAGTGGTTTACAAAGTCTCACCTTTGCCTACACACACACACACACACACACACACATATGTACTGATGGTGGCCGAGCTGTCATGCAAAGCGCTGACCTGCACACCAGGAGCTGATTTGAGGTGCCAATATGAGCATTTAGCTGTATTTTCCAATGGGAAGCAAAAGGCTGTGGTGGCTGTTTGGGCTACGGTTGGATTTTTTGTCCACCGTTCTCTCTCCCTGGGAGGAAACCTAATTGAGCTCCAGCAAAATTCTACACTTCCTAATTAAAAGTTGATTTTAATACACCCGATTCTTCATGTTCACCTGGGGAGCTGACGATTCAAACCCTGTTAGTGTCTGTCGCCTTGCAGGGATAGAAATAATCAAAGTCATCCATCACAGTGCACAGAAGTTTATTGCAGGAACACCAGCAGAGAATTAAGACTCCATACGTTAACATTCCCCAGGCAGCGAAGAACGCCTGCAACGTAGTGTTATCTATCCATGCACTGCTATAGTCCCTGATTAAGCTTTTGTTATATAAAGTTACAGATATTAAA